>NW_026611828.1:0-119626 GCF_023638135.1 Falco biarmicus
ATGTTGTCACCTGTCGAGTCCAAAATTCAGCGATTCCCCATCTCAGCCCAGAAAGCAGGTAGAACAAGTTTTGTGGTGCCTTTCACCTAGCTACCGGGGCAGTCTGAGAACTACCAACAGAACTCCTTTCTGGCACCTTCCCCGGTGGAGCTGTGCATGGGGTATGCATTGGGAATGTTTGTCTCCAGCCTAGTCCAAAAGTCAGCGGTTCCCCATCTCAGCCCCGAAAGCAGGTAGAACAACTTTTGTGGTGCCTTTCACCTGAGCTACCGGGGGGCAGTGTAAGAACTACCAACAGAACTCCTTTCTGGCACGTTCCCCGGTGGAGTTGTGCATGGGCTGTGTTTGCAACACTTTGTCACCAGCCCAGTCCAAAATTCAGCAGTTCCGCATCTCAGACCAGAAAACAGGTAGAACAACTTTTGTGGTGCCTTTCAGCTGCCTCCCGGAGCAATGTACAAATTACCAACAAAACGCCTTTCTGGCACCTTCCCCGCTGGAGGTGTGCATGGGGTATGTTTGGAACGTTTTTGTCACCCGCCCAGTACAAAATTCAGCAGTTCCGCATCTCAGCCCAGAAAAAAAGGGCAGAACAACTTTAGTGGAGCCATTCAGCTGCCTACTGCGGCACTGTGAGAACTACCAACAGAACTTGTTTCTGACACCATCCCCGGTGCAGTTTTGCATGGGGTGTGTTTGGAACATGTTGTCATCTGTCGAGTCCAAAATTCAGCGGTTCCCCATCTCAGCCCAGGAAGCAGTTTAGAACAAGTTTTGTGGTGCCTTTCAGCTGCGTACCGGGGCAGTCTGAGAACTACCAACAGAACTCCTTTTCTGGCACCTTCCCCGGTGGAGCTGTGCATGGGGGTATGCATTGGGAATGTTTGTCTCCAGCCTAGTCCAAAAGTCAGCTGTTCCCCATCTCAGCCCCGAAAGCAGCTAGAACAAATTTTGTGGTGCCTTTCTGCTGGCTACCGGGGGCAGTGTAAAAAATATCAAGAGAACTCCTTTCTGGCACCTTCCCCGGTGGAGTTGTGCATGGGGTGTTTTAAAAAACGTTTTTGTTACCAGCCCATTCCAAAATTCAGCAGTTCCCCATCTCAGCCCAGAAAGCAGGTAGAAAAAACTTTTGTGGTGCCTTTCAGCTGCCTACCGGGGGTAGTGTAAAAAACTACCCAACAGAACTCGTTTCTGGCACCTTCCCCGGTGGAGCTGTGCATGGGGGTGTGTTTGGAAAATTTTGTCACCAGCCGAGTCCAAAAATTCAGCCGTTCCCCATCTCAGCCCAGAAAGCAGGTAGAACAAGTTTTGTGGGTGCCTTTCAGCTGCCTACCGGGGGTAGTGTAAAAAACTACCAACAGAACTCGTTTCTGGCACCTTTGCCCAGTGGAGGTGTGCATGGGGTGTGTTTGGAACATTTTGTCCAGCAGCCGAGTCCAAAATTCAGCGATTCCCCATCTCAGCCCAGAAAGCAGGTAGAAACAAGTTTTGTGGTGCCTTTCAGCTGCCTACCGGGGTAGTGTAAAAACTACCAACAGAAACTCGTTTCTGGCACCCTTCCCCGGTGGAGTTGTGCATGGGGTGTGTTTGGAACATTCTGTCACCAGCCGAGTCCAAAATTCAGCTGTTCCCCATCTCTAGCCCAGGAAGCAGATAAGAAAAGGTTTAATGGTGCCTTTCAGCTGCCTACTGGGGTAGTGTAAAAACTACCAACAGTACTCGTTTCTGGCACCTTCCCCGGTGGAGCTGTGCATGGGGTGTGTTTGGAACATTTTGTTACCAGCCGAGTCCAAAATTCAGCCGTTCCCCATCTCAGCCCAGAAAGCAGATACAACAAAGTTTTTGTGGTGCCTTTCCAGCTGCCTACCGGGGGTAGTGTAAAAACTACCAAGAGAACTCGTTTCTGGCACGTTCCCCGGTGGAGTTGTGCATGGGGTGTCGTTTTGGAACATTTTGTCAGCAGCCGAGTCCAAAATTCAGCGATTCCCCATCTCAGCCCAGAAAGCAGGTAGAAAAAACTTTTGTGCGGCCTTTCAGATGCCTACCGGGGGTAGTGTAAAAACTACCAACAGAATTCGTTTTCTGGCACCTTTGCCGGTGGAGCTGTGCATGGGGTGTGTTTTGGAACATTTTTGTTACCAGCCGAGTCCAAAATTCAGCCGTTCCCCATCTCAGCCCAGAAAGCAGGTACAACAAGTTTTTGTGGTGCCTTTCAGCTGGCCTACCGGGGGGTAGTGTAAAAACTACCAACAGAACTCGTTTCTGGCACCTTTGCCGGTGGAGCTGTGCATGGGTTGTGTTTGGAACATTTTGTCACGAGCCCAGGAGCCCAGTCAGAAATTCAGCAGTTCCGCATCTCAGCCCAGAAAGCAGTTAGAAAAACTTTTGTGGTGCCTTTCAGCTGCCTACCGGGGTAGTGTAAAAACTACCAACAGAACTCGTTTCTGGCACCTTCCCCGGTGGAGTTGTGCATGGGGTGTGTTTGGAACATTTTGTTACCAGCTGAGTCCAAAATTCAGCCGTTCCCCATCTCAGCCCAGAAAGCAGGTAGAAAAACTTTTGTGGTGCCTTTCAGCTGCCTGCCGGGGTAGTGTAAAAACTACCAACAGAACTCGTTTCTGGCTCCTTTGCCGGTTTAGCTGTGCATGGGGTGTGTTTGGAACATTTTGTCACCAGCCTAGTCCAAAATTTAGCCGTTCCCCATCTCAGCCCAGAAAGCAGGTAGAACAAGTTTTGTGGTGCCTTTCAGCTGCCTACCGGGGTAGTGTAAAAACTACCAACAGAACTCGTTTCTGGCACCTTCCCGGGTGGAGTTGTGCATGGGGTGTGTTTGGAACATTTTGTCAGCAGCCGAGTCCAAAACTCAGCTGTTCCCCATCTCAGCCCAGAAAGCAGGTAGAAAAACTTCTGTGGTGCCTTTCAGCTGCCTACCGGGGTAGTGTAAAAACTACCAACAGAACTCGTTTCTGGCACCTTCCCCGGTGGAGCTGTGCATGGGGTGTGTTTGGAACATTTTGTTACCAGCCGAGTCCAAAATTCAGCCGTTCCCCATCTCAGCCCAGAAAGCAGGTAGAACAAGTTTTGTGGTGCCTTTCAGCTGCCTACCGGGGTAGTGTAAAAACTACCAACAGAACTCGTTTCTGGCACCTTTGCCGGTGGAGCTGTGCATGGGGTGTGTTTGGAACATTTTGTCACCAGCCGAGTCCAAAATTCAGCGATTCCCCATCTCAGCCCAGAAAGCAGGTAGAACAAGTTTTGTGGTGCCTTTCAGCTGCCTACCGGGGTAGTGTAAAAACTACCAACAGAACTCGTTTCTGGCACCTTCCCCGGTGGAGTTGTGCATGGGGTGTGTTTGGAACATTCTGTCACCAGCCGAGTCCAAAATTCAGCTGTTCCCCATCTCTAGCCCAGGAAGCAGATAAGAAAAGGTTTAATGGTGCCTTTCAGCTGCCTACCGGGGGTAGTGTAAAAACTACCAACAGTACTCGTTTCTGGCACCTTCCCCGGTGGAGTTGTGCATGGGGTGTGTTTGGAACATTCTGTCACCAGCCGAGTCCAAAATTCAGCTGTTCCCCATCTCTAGCCCAGGAAGCAGATAAGAAAAGGTTTAATGGTGCCTTTCAGCTGCCTACTGGGGTAGTGTAAAAACTACCAACAGTACTCGTTTCTGGCACCTTCCCCGGTGGAGCTGTGCATGGGGTGTGTTTGGAACATTTTGTTACCAGCCGAGTCCAAAATTCAGCCGTTCCCCATCTCAGCCCAGAAAGCAGATACAACAAGTTTTGTGGTGCCTTTCAGCTGCCTACCGGGGTAGTGTAAAAACTACCAAGAGAACTCGTTTCTGGCACGTTCCCCGGTGGAGTTGTGCATGGGGTGTGTTTGGAACATTTTGTCAGCAGCCGAGTCCAAAATTCAGCGATTCCCCATCTCAGCCCAGAAAGCAGGTAGAAAAACTTTTGTGCGGCCTTTCAGATGCCTACCGGGGTAGTGTAAAAACTACTAACAGAATTCGTTTCTGGCACCTTTGCCGGTGGAGCTGTGCATGGGGTGTGTTTGGAACATTTTGTTACCAGCCGAGTCCAAAATTCAGCCGTTCCCCATCTCAGCCCAGAAAGCAGGTACAACAAGTTTTGTGGTGCCTTTCAGCTGCCTACCGGGGTAGTGTAAAAACTACCAACAGAACTCGTTTCTGGCACCTTTGCCGGTGGAGCTGTGCATGGGTTGTGTTTGGAACATTTTGTCACGAGCCCAGTCAGAAATTCAGCAGTTCCGCATCTCAGCCCAGAAAGCAGTTAGAAAAACTTTTGTGGTGCCTTTCAGCTGCCTACCGGGGTAGTGTAAAAACTACCAACAGAACTCGTTTCTGGCACCTTCCCCGGTGGAGTTGTGCATGGGGTGTGTTTGGAACATTTTGTTACCAGCTGAGTCCAAAATTCAGCCGTTCCCCATCTCAGCCCAGAAAGCAGGTAGAAAAACTTTTGTGGTGCCTTTCAGCTGCCTGCCGGGGTAGTGTAAAAACTACCAACAGAACTCGTTTCTGGCTCCTTTGCCGGTTTAGCTGTGCATGGGGTGTGTTTGGAACATTTTGTCACCAGCCTAGTCCAAAATTTAGCCGTTCCCCATCTCAGCCCAGAAAGCAGGTAGAACAAGTTTTGTGGTGCCTTTCAGCTGCCTACCGGGGTAGTGTAAAAACTACCAACAGAACTCGTTTCTGGCACCTTCCCGGGTGGAGTTGTGCATGGGGTGTGTTTGGAACATTTTGTCAGCAGCCGAGTCCAAAACTCAGCTGTTCCCCATCTCAGCCCAGAAAGCAGGTAGAAAAACTTCTGTGGTGCCTTTCAGCTGCCTACCGGGGTAGTGTAAAAACTACCAACAGAACTCGTTTCTGGCACCTTCCCCGGTGGAGCTGTGCATGGGGTGTGTTTGGAACATTTTGTTACCAGCCGAGTCCAAAATTCAGCCGTTCCCCATCTCAGCCCAGAAAGCAGGTAGAACAAGTTTTGTGGTGCCTTTCAGCTGCCTACCGGGGTAGTGTAAAAACTACCAACAGAACTCGTTTCTGGCACCTTTGCCGGTGGAGCTGTGCATGGGGTGTGTTTGGAACATTTTGTCACCAGCCGAGTCCAAAATTCAGCGATTCCCCATCTCAGCCCAGAAAGCAGGTAGAACAAGTTTTGTGGTGCCTTTCAGCTGCCTACCGGGGTAGTGTAAAAACTACCAACAGAACTCGTTTCTGGCACCTTCCCCGGTGGAGTTGTGCATGGGGTGTGTTTGGAACATTCTGTCACCAGCCGAGTCCAAAATTCAGCTGTTCCCCATCTCTAGCCCAGGAAGCAGATAAGAAAAGGTTTAATGGTGCCTTTCAGCTGCCTACCGGGGTAGTGTAAAAACTACCAACAGTACTCGTTTCTGGCACCTTCCCCGGTGGAGCTGTGCATGGGGTGTGTTTGGAACATTTTGTTACCAGCCGAGTCCAAAATTCAGCCGTTCCCCATCTCAGCCCAGAAAGCAGGTAGAACAAGTTTTGTGGTGCCTTTCAGCTGCCTACCGGGGTAGTGTAAAAACTACCAACAGAACTCCTTTCTGGCACCTTCCCCGGTGGAGTTGTGCATGGGGTGTGTTTGGAAAATTTTGTCAGCAGCCGAGTCCAAAATTCAGCGGTTCCCCATCTCAGCCCAGAAAGCAGGTAGAAAAACTTTTGTGGTGCCTTTCAGCTGCCTACCGGGGTAGTGTAAAAACTACCAACAGAATTCTTTTCTGGCACCTTTGCCGGTGGAGCTGTGCATGGGGTGTGTTTGGAACATTTTGTCAGCAGCCGAGTCCAAAACTCAGCTGTTCCCCATCTCAGCCCAGAAAGCAGGTAGAACAACTTTTGTGCTGTCATTCTGCTGGTTACCGCGTCATTGTAAAAACTACCAAGGGACCTCCTTTCTGGCACTTTCCCCGGTGGAGTTGTGCATGGGGTGTGTTTGGAACATTTTGTCACGAGCCCAGTCAGAAATTCAGCAGTTCCGCATCTCAGCCCAGAAAGGAGGTAGAACAACTTTTGTGGTGCCTTTAAGCTGCCTCCCGGAGTAATGTAAAAACTACCAACAGAACTCGTTTCTGGCACGTTCCCCGGTGGAGTTGTGCATGGGGTGTGTTTGGAACATTTTTTCACCAGCCGACTCCAGAAGTCAGCGATTCCCCATCTCAGCCCAGAAAGCAGGTAGAACAAGTTTTGTGGTGCCTTTCACCTAGCTACCGGGGCAGTGTAAGAACTACAAAAAGAACTCATTTCTGGCCCCTTCCCCGGTGGAGTTGTGCATGGGGTGTGTTTGGAACGTTTTGTCACCCGCCCAGTACAAAATTCAGCAGTTCCGCATCTCAGCCCAGAAAAAAGGCAGAACAACTTTAGTGGAGCCATTCAGCTGCCTACCGCGGCACTGTGAGAACTACCAACAGAACTTGTTTCTGACACCATCCCCGGTGCAGTTTTGCATGGGGTGTGTTTGGAACATGTTGTCATCTGTCGAGTCCAAAATTCAGCGGTTCCCCATCTCAGCCCAGGAAGCAGTTAGAACAAGTTTTGTGGTGCCTTTCAGCTGCGTACCGGGGCAGTCTGAGAACTACCAACAGAACTCCTTTCTGGCACCTTCCCCGGTGGAGCTGTGCATGGGGTATGCATTGGGAATGTTTGTCTCCAGCCTAGTCCAAAAGTCAGCTGTTCCCCATCTCAGCCCAGAAAGCAGCTAGAACAAATTTTGTGGTGCCTTTCTGCTGGCTACCGGGGCAGTGTAAAAATACCAAGAGAACTCCTTTCTGGCACCTTCCCCGGTGGAGTTGTGCATGGGGTGTTTTAAAAACGTTTTGTTACCAGCCCATTCCAAAATTCAGCAGTTCCGCATCTCAGTCGAGAAAGCAGGTAGAACAAGTTTTGTGGTGCCTTTCAGCTGCCTCCCGGAGCAATGTAAAAACTACCAAGGGAACTCCTTTCTGGCACCTTCCCCGGTGGAGTTGTGCATGGGGTTTTGTTGGAACATTTTGTCTCCAGCCGACTGCAACAATCAGCGATACCCCATCTCAGCCCAGAAAGCAGGTAGAACAACTTTTGTGGTGCCTTTCAGCTGCCTCCCGGAGCACTGTAAAAATACCAACAGAACTCCTTTCTGGCACCTTCCCCGGTGGAGTTGTGCATGAGGTGTGTTTGGAACTTTTTGCCACCAGCCGAGTCCAAAACTCAGCGGTTCCCCATCTCAGCCCAGAATGCAGGTAGAACCAAGTTTGTGAAGCCATTCAGCTGCCTCCCGGGGCAGTGTAAGAACTACCAAGAGAACTCCTTTCTGGCACCTTCCCCGGTGGAGTTGTGCATGGGGTGTGTTTGGAACATTTTGCCGCCAGCCGACCGCAACAATCAGCGATTCCCCATCTCAGCCCAGAAAGGAGGTAGATCAACTTTTGTGGTGCCTTTCACCTAGCTACCGGGGTAGTGTAAAAACTACCAAGAGAACTCCTTTCTGGCACCTTCCCCGGTGGAGTTGTGCATGGGGTGTGTTTGGACTCTTTTGTCTCCAGCCGACTCCAGAAGTCAGCGATTCCCCATCTCAGCCCAGAAAGGAGGTAGAACAACTTTTGTGGTGCCTTTCAGCTGCCTCCCGGAGCAATGTACAAATTACCAACAAAACGCCTTTCTGGCACCTTCCCCGCTGGAGTTGTGCATGGGGTATGTTTGGAACGTTTTGTCACCCGCCCAGTACAAAATTCAGCAGTTCCGCATCTCAGCCCAGAAAAAAGGCAGAACAACTTTAGTGGAGCCATTCAGCTGCCTACCGCGGCACTGTGAGAACTACCAACAGAACTTGTTTCTGACACCATCCCCGGTGCAGTTTTGCATGGGGTGTGTTTGGAACATGTTGTCATCTGTCGAGTCCAAAATTCAGCGGTTCCCCATCTCAGCCCAGGAAGCAGTTAGAACAAGTTTTGTGGTGCCTTTCAGCTGCGTACCGGGGCAGTCTGAGAACTACCAACAGAACTCCTTTCTGGCACCTTCCCCGGTGGAGCTGTGCATGGGGTATGCATTGGGAATGTTTGTCTCCAGCCTAGTCCAAAAGTCAGCTGTTCCCCATCTCAGCCCCAAAAGCAGGTAGAACAAGTTTTCTGGTGCCTTTCAGCTGCCTACCGGGGTAGTGTAAAAACTACCAACAGAACTTGTTTCTGGCACCTTCCCCGGTGGAGTTGTGCATGGGGTGTGTTTGGAACATGTTGTCACCTGTCGAGTCCAAAATTCAGCGATTCCCCATCTCAGCCCAGAAAGCAGGTAGAACAAGTTTTGTGGTGCCTTTCAGCTGCCTACCGGGGCAGTGTAAGAACTACCAACAGAACTCCTTTCTGGCACCTTCCCCGGTGGAGCTGTGCATGGGGTATGCATTGGGAATGTTTGTCTCCAGCCTAGTCCAAAAGTCAGCGGTTCCCCATCTCAGCCCCGAAAGCAGGTAGAACAACTTTTGTGGTGCCTTTCAGCTGCCTCCCGGAGCAATGTAAAAACTACCAACAGAACTCCTTTCTGGCACCTTTGCCGGTGGAGCTGTGCATGGGGTGTGTTTAGAACATTTTGTTACCAGCCGAGTCCAAAATTCAGCTGTTCCCCACCTCAGCCCAGAAAGCAGGTAGAACAACTTTTGTGGTGCCTTTCACCTAGCTACCGGGGCAGTGTAAGAACTACCAACAGAACTCCTTTCTGGCACGTTCCCCGGTGGAGTTGTGCATGGGCTGTGTTTGCAACACTTTGTCACCAGCCCAGTCCAAAATTCAGCAGTTCCGCATCTCAGACCAGAAAACAGGTAGAACAACTTTTGTGGTGCCTTTCAGCTGCCTCCCGGAGCAATGTACAAATTACCAACAAAACGCCTTTCTGGCACCTTCCCCGCTGGAGGTGTGTATGGGGTATGTTTGGAACGTTTTGTCACCCGCCCAGTACAAAATTCAGCAGTTCCGCATCTCAGCCCAGAAAAAAGGCAGAACAACTTTAGTGGAGCCATTCAGCTGCCTACTGCGGCACTGTGAGAACTACCAACAGAACTTGTTTCTGACACCATCCCCGGTGCAGTTTTGCATGGGGTGTGTTTGGAACATGTTGTCATCTGTCGAGTCCAAAATTCAGCGGTTCCCCATCTCAGCCCAGGAAGCAGTTAGAACAAGTTTTGTGGTGCCTTTCAGCTGCGTACCGGGGCAGTCTGAGAACTACCAACAGAACTCCTTTCTGGCACCTTCCCCGGTGGAGCTGTGCATGGGGTATGCATTGGGAATGTTTGTCTCCAGCCTAGTCCAAAAGTCAGCTGTTCCCCATCTCAGCCCCGAAAGCAGCTAGAACAAATTTTGTGGTGCCTTTCTGCTGGCTACCGGGGCAGTGTAAAAATATCAAGAGAACTCCTTTCTGGCACCTTCCCCGGTGGAGTTGTGCATGGGGTGTTTTAGGAACGTTTTGTTACCAGCCCATTCCAAAATTCAGCAGTTCCCCATCTCAGCCCAGAAAGCAGGTAGAAAAACTTTTGTGGTGCCTTTCAGCTGCCTCCCGGAGCAATGTAAAAACTACCAAGGGAACTCCTTTCTGGCACCTTCCCCGGTGGAGTTGTGCATGGGGTTTTGTTGGAACATTTTGTCTCCAGCCGACTGCAACAATCAGCGATACCCCATCTCAGCCCAGAAAGCAGGTAGAACAACTTTTGTGGTGCCTTTCAGCTGCCTCCCAGAGCACTGTAAAAATACCAACAGAACTCGTTTCTGGCACCTTCCCCGGTGGAGTTGTGCATGGGGTGTGTTTGGAACTTTTTGCCACCACACGACTCCAAAATTCAGCGGTTCCCCATCTCAGCCCAGAAAGCAGGTAGAACCAAGTTTGTGAAGCCATTCAGCTGCCTACCGGGGCAGTGTAAGAACTACCAAGAGAACTCCTTTCTGGCACCTTCCCCGGTGGAGTTGTGCATGGGGTGTGTTTGGAACATTTTGCCGCCAGCCGACCGCAACAATCAGCGATTCCCCATCTCAGCCCAGAAAGGAGGTAGATCAACTTTTGTGGTGTCTTTCACCTAGCTACCTGACAGTGTAAAAACTACCAACAGAACTCCTTTCTGGCACCTTCCCCGGTGGAGTTGTGCATGGGCTGTGTTTGCAACACTTTGTCACCAGCCGAGTCCAAAATTCAGCGATTCCCCATCTCAGCCCAGAAAGCAGGTAGAACAACTTTTGTGGTGCCTTTCAGCTGCCTACTGGGGTAGTGTAAAAACTACCAACAGAACTCGTTTCTGGCACCTTCCCCGGTGGAGCTGTGCATGGGGTGTGTTTAGAACATTTTGTTACCAGCCGAGTCCAAAACTCAGCCGTTCCCCATCTCAGCCCAGAAAGCAGGTAGAACAAGTTTTGTGGTGCCTTTCAGCTGCCTACCGGGGTAGTGTAAAAACTACCAACAGAACTCGTTTCTGGCACCTTCCCCGGTGGAGCTGTGCATGGGGTGTGTTTAGAACATTTTGTCAGCAGCCGAGTCCAAAATTCAGCTGATCCCCATCTCAGCCCAGAAAGCAGGTAGAAAAACTTTTGTGGTGCCTTTCAGGTGCCTACCGGGGTAGTGTAAAAACTACCAACAGAACTCGTTTCTGGCACCTTCCCCGGTGGAGTTGTGCATGGGGTGTGTTTGGAACATTTTGTCAGCAGCCGAGTCCAAAATTCAGCGATTCCCCATCTCAGCCCAGAAAGCAGGTAGAACAAGTTTTGTGGTGCCTTTCAGCTGCCTACCGGGGTAGTGTAAAAACTACCAACAGAACTCGTTTCTGGCACCTTCCCCGGTGGAGTTGTGCATGGGGCGTGTTTGGAACATTTTGTCACCAGCCGAGTCCAAAACTCAGCGGTTCCCCATCTCAGCCCAGAATGCAGGTAGAACCAAGTTTGTGAAGCCATTCAGCTGCCTCCCGGGGCAGTGTAAGAACTACCAAGAGAACTCCTTTCTGGCACCTTCCCCGGTGGAGTTGTGCATGGGGTGTGTTTGGAACATTTTGCCGCCAGCCGACCGCAACAATCAGCGATTCCCCATCTCAGCCCAGAAAGGAGGTAGATCAACTTTTGTGGTGCCTTTCACCTAGCTACCGGGGTAGTGTAAAAACTACCAAGAGAACTCGTTTCTGGCACCTTCCCCGGTGGAGTTGTGCATGGGGTGTGTTTGGACTCTTTTGTCTCCAGCCGACTCCAGAAGTCAGCGATTCCCCATCTCAGCCCAGAAAGGAGGTAGAACAACTTTTGTGGTGCCTTTCAGCTGCCTCCCGGAGCAATGTACAAATTACCAACAAAACGCCTTTCTGGCACCTTCCCCGCTGGAGTTGTGCATGGGGTATGTTTGGAACGTTTTGTCACCCGCCCAGTACAAAATTCAGCAGTTCCGCATCTCAGCCCAGAAAAAAGGCAGAACAACTTTAGTGGAGCCATTCAGCTGCCTACCGCGGCACTGTGAGAACTACCAACAGAACTTGTTTCTGACACCATCCCCGGTGCAGTTTTGCATGGGGTGTGTTTGGAACATGTTGTCATCTGTCGAGTCCAAAATTCAGCGGTTCCCCATCTCAGCCCAGGAAGCAGTTAGAACAAGTTTTGTGGTGCCTTTCAGCTGCGTACCGGGGCAGTCTGAGAACTACCAACAGAACTCCTTTCTGGCACCTTCCCCGGTGGAGCTGTGCATGGGGTATGCATTGGGAATGTTTGTCTCCAGCCTAGTCCAAAAGTCAGCTGTTCCCCATCTCAGCCCCGAAAGCAGGTAGAACAAGTTTTGTGGTGCCTTTCAGCTGCCTACCGGGGTAGTGTAAAAACTACCAACAGAACTTGTTTCTGGCACCTTCCCCGGTGGAGTTGTGCATGGGGTGTGTTTGGAACATGTTGTCACCTGTCGAGTCCAAAATTCAGCGATTCCCCATCTCAGCCCAGAAAGCAGGTAGAACAAGTTTTGTGGTGCCTTTCACCTAGCTACCGGGGCAGTCTGAGAACTACCAACAGAACTCCTTTCTGGCACCTTCCCCGGTGGAGCTGTGCATGGGGTATGCATTGGGAATGTTTGTCTCCAGCCTAGTCCAAAAGTCAGCGGTTCCCCATCTCAGCCCCGAAAGCAGGTAGAACAACTTTTGTGGTGCCTTTCACCTAGCTACCGGGGCAGTGTAAGAACTACCAACAGAACTCCTTTCTGGCACGTTCCCCGGTGGAGTTGTGCATGGGCTGTGTTTGCAACACTTTGTCACCAGCCCAGTCCAAAATTCAGCAGTTCCGCATCTCAGACCAGAAAACAGGTAGAACAACTATTGTGGTGCCTTTCAGCTGCCTCCCGGAGCAATGTACAAATTACCAACAAAACGCCTTTCTGGCACCTTCCCCGCTGGAGGTGTGCATGGGGTATGTTTGGAACGTTTTGTCACCCGCCCAGTACAAAATTCAGCAGTTCCGCATCTCAGCCCAGAAAAAAGGCAGAACAACTTTAGTGGAGCCATTAAGCTGCCTACTGCGGCACTGTGAGAACTACCAACAGAACTTGTTTCTGACACCATCCCCGGTGCAGTTTTGCATGGGGTGTGTTTGGAACATGTTGTCATCTGTCGAGTCCAAAATTCAGCGGTTCCCCATCTCAGCCCAGGAAGCAGTTAGAACAAGTTTTGTGGTGCCTTTCAGCTGCGTACCGGGGCAGTCTGAGAACTACCAACAGAACTCCTTTCTGGCACCTTCCCCGGTGGAGCTGTGCATGGGGTATGCATTGGGAATGTTTGTCTCCAGCCTAGTCCAAAAGTCAGCTGTTCCCCATCTCAGCCCCGAAAGCAGCTAGAACAAATTTTGTGGTGCCTTTCTGCTGGCTACCGGGGCAGTGTAAAAATATCAAGAGAACTCCTTTCTGGCACCTTCCCCGGTGGAGTTGTGCATGGGGTGTTTTAAAAACGTTTTGTTACCAGCCCATTCCAAAATTCAGCAGTTCCCCATCTCAGCCCAGAAAGCAGGTAGAAAAACTTTTGTGGTGCCTTTCAGCTGCCTACCGGGGTAGTGTAAAAACTACCAACAGAACTCGTTTCTGGCACCTTCCCCGGTGGAGCTGTGCATGGGGTGTGTTTGGAAAATTTTGTCACCAGCCGAGTCCAAAATTCAGCCGTTCCCCATCTCAGCCCAGAAAGCAGGTAGAACAAGTTTTGTGGTGCCTTTCAGCTGCCTACCGGGGTAGTGTAAAAACTACCAACAGAACTCGTTTCTGGCACCTTTGCCAGTGGAGGTGTGCATGGGGTGTGTTTGGAACATTTTGTCAGCAGCCGAGTCCAAAATTCAGCGATTCCCCATCTCAGCCCAGAAAGCAGGTAGAACAAGTTTTGTGGTGCCTTTCAGCTGCCTACCGGGGTAGTGTAAAAACTACCAACAGAACTCGTTTCTGGCACCTTCCCCGGTGGAGTTGTGCATGGGGTGTGTTTGGAACATTCTGTCACCAGCCGAGTCCAAAATTCAGCTGTTCCCCATCTCTAGCCCAGGAAGCAGATAAGAAAAGGTTTAATGGTGCCTTTCAGCTGCCTACTGGGGTAGTGTAAAAACTACCAACAGTACTCGTTTCTGGCACCTTCCCCGGTGGAGCTGTGCATGGGGTGTGTTTGGAACATTTTGTTACCAGCCGAGTCCAAAATTCAGCCGTTCCCCATCTCAGCCCAGAAAGCAGATACAACAAGTTTTGTGGTGCCTTTCAGCTGCCTACCGGGGTAGTGTAAAAACTACCAAGAGAACTCGTTTCTGGCACGTTCCCCGGTGGAATTGTGCATGGGGTGTGTTTGGAACATTTTGTCAGCAGCCGAGTCCAAAATTCAGCGATTCCCCATCTCAGCCCAGAAAGCAGGTAGAAAAACTTTTGTGCGGCCTTTCAGATGCCTACCGGGGTAGTGTAAAAACTACCAACAGAATTCGTTTCTGGCACCTTTGCCGGTGGAGCTGTGCATGGGGTGTGTTTGGAACATTTTGTTACCAGCCGAGTCCAAAATTCAGCCGTTCCCCATCTCAGCCCAGAAAGCAGGTACAACAAGTTTTGTGGTGCCTTTCAGCTGCCTACCGGGGTAGTGTAAAAACTACCAACAGAACTCGTTTCTGGCACCTTTGCCGGTGGAGCTGTGCATGGGTTGTGTTTGGAACATTTTGTCACGAGCCCAGTCAGAAATTCAGCAGTTCCGCATCTCAGCCCAGAAAGCAGTTAGAAAAACTTTTGTGGTGCCTTTCAGCTGCCTACCGGGGTAGTGTAAAAACTACCAACAGAACTCGTTTCTGGCACCTTCCCCGGTGGAGTTGTGCATGGGGTGTGTTTGGAACATTTTGTTACCAGCTGAGTCCAAAATTCAGCCGTTCCCCATCTCAGCCCAGAAAGCAGGTAGAAAAACTTTTGTGGTGCCTTTCAGCTGCCTGCCGGGGTAGTGTAAAAACTACCAACAGAACTCGTTTCTGGCTCCTTTGCCGGTTTAGCTGTGCATGGGGTGTGTTTGGAACATTTTGTCACCAGCCTAGTCCAAAATTTAGCCGTTCCCCATCTCAGCCCAGAAAGCAGGTAGAACAAGTTTTGTGGTGCCTTTCAGCTGCCTACCGGGGTAGTGTAAAAACTACCAACAGAACTCGTTTCTGGCACCTTCCCGGGTGGAGTTGTGCATGGGGTGTGTTTGGAACATTTTGTCAGCAGCCGAGTCCAAAACTCAGCTGTTCCCCATCTCAGCCCAGAAAGCAGGTAGAAAAACTTCTGTGGTGCCTTTCAGCTGCCTACCGGGGTAGTGTAAAAACTACCAACAGAACTCGTTTCTGGCACCTTCCCCGGTGGAGCTGTGCATGGGGTGTGTTTGGAACATTTTGTTACCAGCCGAGTCCAAAATTCAGCCGTTCCCCATCTCAGCCCAGAAAGCAGGTAGAACAAGTTTTGTGGTGCCTTTCAGCTGCCTACCGGGGTAGTGTAAAAACTACCAACAGAACTCGTTTCTGGCACCTTTGCCGGTGGAGCTGTGCATGGGGTGTGTTTGGAACATTTTGTCACCAGCCGAGTCCAAAATTCAGCGATTCCCCATCTCAGCCCAGAAAGCAGGTAGAACAAGTTTTGTGGTGCCTTTCAGCTGCCTACCGGGGTAGTGTAAAAACTACCAACAGAACTCGTTTCTGGCACCTTCCCCGGTGGAGTTGTGCATGGGGTGTGTTTGGAACATTCTGTCACCAGCCGAGTCCAAAATTCAGCTGTTCCCCATCTCTAGCCCAGGAAGCAGATAAGAAAAGGTTTAATGGTGCCTTTCAGCTGCCTACCGGGGTAGTGTAAAAACTACCAACAGTACTCGTTTCTGGCACCTTCCCCGGTGGAGCTGTGCATGGGGTGTGTTTGGAACATTTTGTTACCAGCCGAGTCCAAAATTCAGCCGTTCCCCATCTCAGCCCAGAAAGCAGGTAGAACAAGTTTTGTGGTGCCTTTCAGCTGCCTACCGGGGTAGTGTAAAAACTACCAACAGAACTCCTTTCTGGCACCTTCCCCGGTGGAGTTGTGCATGGGGTGTGTTTGGAAAATTTTGTCAGCAGCCGAGTCCAAAATTCAGCGGTTCCCCATCTCAGCCCAGAAAGCAGGTAGAAAAACTTTTGTGGTGCCTTTCAGCTGCCTACCGGGGTAGTGTAAAAACTACCAACAGAATTCTTTTCTGGCACCTTTGCCGGTGGAGCTGTGCATGGGGTGTGTTTGGAACATTTTGTCAGCAGCCGAGTCCAAAACTCAGCTGTTCCCCATCTCAGCCCAGAAAGCAGGTAGAACAACTTTTGTGCTGTCATTCTGCTGGTTACCGCGTCATTGTAAAAACTACCAAGGGACCTCCTTTCTGGCACTTTCCCCGGTGGAGTTGTGCATGGGGTGTGTTTGGAACATTTTGTCACGAGCCCAGTCAGAAATTCAGCAGTTCCGCATCTCAGCCCAGAAAGGAGGTAGAACAACTTTTGTGGTGCCTTTAAGCTGCCTCCCGGAGTAATGTAAAAACTACCAACAGAACTCGTTTCTGGCACGTTCCCCGGTGGAGTTGTGCATGGGGTGTGTTTGGAACATTTTTTCACCAGCCGACTCCAGAAGTCAGCGATTCCCCATCTCAGCCCAGAAAGCAGGTAGAACAAGTTTTGTGGTGCCTTTCACCTAGCTACCGGGGCAGTGTAAGAACTACAAAAAGAACTCATTTCTGGCCCCTTCCCCGGTGGAGTTGTGCATGGGGTGTGTTTGGAACGTTTTGTCACCCGCCCAGTACAAAATTCAGCAGTTCCGCATCTCAGCCCAGAAAAAAGGCAGAACAACTTTAGTGGAGCCATTCAGCTGCCTACCGCGGCACTGTGAGAACTACCAACAGAACTTGTTTCTGACACCATCCCCGGTGCAGTTTTGCATGGGGTGTGTTTGGAACATGTTGTCATCTGTCGAGTCCAAAATTCAGCGGTTCCCCATCTCAGCCCAGGAAGCAGTTAGAACAAGTTTTGTGGTGCCTTTCAGCTGCGTACCGGGGCAGTCTGAGAACTACCAACAGAACTCCTTTCTGGCACCTTCCCCGGTGGAGCTGTGCATGGGGTATGCATTGGGAATGTTTGTCTCCAGCCTAGTCCAAAAGTCAGCTGTTCCCCATCTCAGCCCAGAAAGCAGCTAGAACAAATTTTGTGGTGCCTTTCTGCTGGCTACCGGGGCAGTGTAAAAATACCAAGAGAACTCCTTTCTGGCACCTTCCCCGGTGGAGTTGTGCATGGGGTGTTTTAAAAACGTTTTGTTACCAGCCCATTCCAAAATTCAGCAGTTCCGCATCTCAGTCGAGAAAGCAGGTAGAACAAGTTTTGTGGTGCCTTTCAGCTGCCTCCCGGAGCAATGTAAGAACTACCAAGGGAACTCCTTTCTGGCACCTTCCCCGGTGGAGTTGTGCATGGGGTTTTGTTGGAACATTTTGTCTCCAGCCGACTGCAACAATCAGCGATACCCCATCTCAGCCCAGAAAGCAGGTAGAACAACTTTTGTGGTGCCTTTCAGCTGCCTCCCGGAGCACTGTAAAAATACCAACAGAACTCCTTTCTGGCACCTTCCCCGGTGGAGTTGTGCATGAGGTGTGTTTGGAACTTTTTGCCACCACCCGACTCCAAAATTCAGCGGTTCCCCATCTCAGCCCAGAAAGCAGGTAGAACCAAGTTTGTGAAGCCATTCAGCTGCCTACCGGGGCAGTGTAAGAACTACCAAGAGAACTCCTTTGTGGCACCTTCCCCGGTGGAGTTGTGCATGGGGTGTGTTTGGAACATTTTGCCGCCAGCCGACCGCAACAATCAGCGATTCCCCATCTCAGCCCAGAAAGGAGGTTGATAAACTTTTGTGGTGCCTTTCACCTAGCTACCTGACAGTGTAAAAACTACCAAGAGAACTCCTTTCTGGAATCTTCCCCGGTGGAGTTGTGCATGGGCTGTGTTTGCAACACTTTGTCACCAGCCCAGTCCAAAATTCAGCGATTCCCCACCTCAGCCCAGAAAGCAGGTAGAACAACTTTTGTGGTGCCTTTCACCTAGCTACCGGGGCAGTGTAAGAACTACCAACAGAACTCCTTTCTGGCACCTTCCCCGGTGGAGCTGTGCATGGGGTGTGTTTGAACTTATTTGTCTCTGGCCGACTCCAGAAGTCAGCGATTCCCCATCTCAGCCCAGGAAGCAGGTAGAACAACTTTTGTGAAGCCATTCAGCTGCCTACCGGGCAGTGTAAGAACTACCAACAGAACTTGTTTCTGGCACCTTCCCCGGTGGAGTTGTGCATGGGGTGTTTTTGGAACATTTCGTCTCCAGCCGACCGCAACAATCAGCGATTCCCCATCTCAGCCCAGAAAGCAGGTAGAACAAGTTTTGTGGTGCCTTTCAGCTGCCTACCGGGGTAGTGTAAAAACTACCAACAGAACTCGTTTCTGGCACCTTCCCCGGTGGAGCTGTGCATGGGGTGTGTTTGGAACATTTTGTCACCAGCCGAGTCCAAAACTCAGCTGTTCCCCATCTCAGCCCAGAAAGCAGGTAGAAAAACTTCTGTGGTGCCTTTCAGCTGCCTACCAGGGTAGTGTAAAAACTACCAACAGAACTCGTTTCTGGCACCTTCCCCGGTGGAGTTGTGCATGGGGTGTGTTTGGAACATTTTGTTACCAGCTGAGTCCAAAATTCAGCCGTTCCCCATCTCAGCCCAGGAAGCAGGTAGAAAAACTTTTGTGGTGCCTTTCAGCTGCCTGCCGGGGTAGTGTAAAAACTACCAACAGAACTCGTTTCTGGCTCCTTTGCCGGTGGAGCTGTGCATGGGGTGTGTTTGGAACATTTTGTCAGCAGCCGAGTCCAAAATTTAGCCGTTCCCCATCTCAGCCCAGAAAGCAGGTAGAAAAACTTCTGTGGTGCCTTTCAGCTGCCTACCGGGGTAGTGTAAAAACTACCAACAGAACTCGTTTCTGGCACCTTCCCCGGTGGAGCTGTGCATGGGGTGTGTTTGGAACATTTTGTTACCAGCCGAGTCCAAAATTCAGCCGTTCCCCATCTCAGCCCAGAAAGCAGGTAGAACAAGTTTTGTGGTGCCTTTCAGCTGCCTACCGGGGTAGTGTAAAAACTACCAACAGAACTCGTTTCTGGCACCTTTGCCGGTGGAGCTGTGCATGGGGTGTGTTTGGAACATTTTGTTACCAGCCGAGTCCAAAATTCAGCCGTTCCCCATCTCAGCCCAGAAAGCAGGTAGAACAAGTTTTGTGGTGCCTTTCAGCTGTCTACCGGGGTAGTGTAAAAACTACCAACAGAACTCGTTTCTGGCACCTTCCCCGGTGGAGCTGTGCATGGGGTGTGTTTAGAACATTTTGTCAGCAGCCGAGTCCAAAATTCAGCTGATCCCCATCTCAGCCCAGAAAGCAGGTAGAAAAACTTCTGTGGTGCCTTTCAGCTGCCTACCGGGGTAGTGTAAAAACTACCAACAGAACTCGTTTCTGGCACCTTCCCCGGTGGAGTTGTGCATGGGGTGTGTTTGGAACATTTTGTCAGCAGCCGAGTCCAAAACTCAGCTGTTCCCCATCTCAGCCCAGAAAGCAGGTAGAAAAACTTTTGTGGTGCCTTTCAGCTGCCTACCGGGGTAGTGTAAAAACTACCAACAGAACTCGTTTCTGGCACCTTCCCCGGTGGAGCTGTGCATGGGTTGTGTTTGGAAAATTTTGTCACCAGCCGAGTCCAAAATTCAGCCGTTCCCCATCTCAGCCCAGAAAGCAGGTAGAACAAGTTTTGTGGTGCCTTTCAGCTGCCTACCGGGGTAGTGTAAAAACTACCAACAGAACTCGTTTCTAGCACCTTTGCCAGTGGAGGTGTGCATGGGGTGTGTTTGGAACATTTTGTCAGCAGCCGAGTCCAAAATTCAGCGATTCCCCATCTCAGCCCAGAAAGCAGGTAGAACAAGTTTTGTGGTGCCTTTCAGCTGCCTACCGGGGTAGTGTAAAAACTACCAACAGAACTCGTTTCTGGCACCTTCCCCGGTGGAGTTGTGCATGGGGTGTGTTTGGAACATTCTGTCACCAGCCGAGTCCAAAATTCAGCTGTTCCCCATCTCTAGCCCAGGAAGCAGATAAGAAAAGGTTTAATGGTGCCTTTCAGCTGCCTACCGGGGTAGTGTAAAAACTACCAACAGAACTCGTTTCTGGCACCTTTGCCGGTGGAGCTGTGCATGGGGTGTGTTTGGAACATTTTGTTACCAGCCGAGTCCAAAATTCAGCCGTTCCCCATCTCAGCCCAGAAAGCAGGTAGAACAAGTTTTGTGGTGCCTTTCAGCTGCCTACCGGGGTAGTGTAAAAACTACCAACAGAACTCCTTTCTGGCACCTTTGCCGGTGGAGCTGTGCATGGGGTGTGTTTAGAACATTTTGTTACCAGCCGAGTCCAAAACTCAGCTGTTCCCCATCTCAGCCCAGAAAGCAGGTAGAACAAGTTTTGTGGTGCCTTTCAGCTGTCTACCGGGGTAGTGTAAAAACTACCAACAGAACTCGTTTCTGGCACCTTCCCCGGTGGAGCTGTGCATGGGGTGTGTTTGGAACATTTTGTCAGCAGCCGAGTCCAAAATTCAGCTGATCCCCATCTCAGCCCAAAAAGCAGGTAGAAAAACTTCTGTGGTGCCTTTCAGCTGCCTACCGGGGTAGTGTAAAAACTACGAACAGAACTCGTTTCTGGCACCTTCCCCGGTGGAGTTGTGCATGGGGTGTGTTTGGAACATTTTGTCAGCAGCCGAGTCCAAAACTCAGCTGTTCCCCATCTCAGCCCAGAAAGCAGGTAGAAAAACTTTTGTGGTGCCTTTCAGCTGCCTACCGGGGTAGTGTAAAAACTACCAACAGAACTCGTTTCTGGCACCTTCCCCGGTGGAGCTGTGCATGGGTTGTGTTTGGAAAATTTTGTCACCAGCCGAGTCCAAAATTCAGCCGTTCCCCATCTCAGCCCAGAAAGCAGGTAGAACAAGTTTTGTGGTGCCTTTCAGCTGCCTACCGGGGTAGTGTATAAACTACCAACAGAACTTGTTTCTGGCACCTTCCCCGGTGGAGTTGTGCATGGGGTGTGTTTGGAACATTTTGTCAGCAGCCGAGTCCAAAATTCAGCGATTCCCCATCTCAGCCCAGAAAGCAGGTAGAACAAGTTTTGTGGTGCCTTTCAGCTGCCTACCGGGGTAGTGTAAAAACTACCAACAGAACTCGTTTCTGGCACCTTCCCCGGTGGAGTTGTGCATGGGGTGTGTTTGGAACATTCTGTCACCAGCCGAGTCCAAAATTCAGCTGTTCCCCATCTCTAGCCCAGGAAGCAGATAAGAAAAGGTTTAATGGTGCCTTTCAGCTGCCTACCGGGGTAGTGTAAAAACTACCAACAGAATTCGTTTCTGGCACCTTTGCCGGTGGAGCTGTGCATGGGGTGTGTTTGGAACATTTTGTTACCAGCCTAGTCCAAAATTCAGCCGTTCCCCATCTCAGCCCAGAAAGCAGGTACAACAAGTTTTGTGGTGCCTTTCAGCTGCCTACCGGGGTAGTGTAAAAACTACCAACAGAACTCGTTTCTGGCACCTTCCCCGGTGGAGCTGTGCATGGGGTGTGTTTGGAACATTTTGTTAACAGCCGAGTCCAAAATTCAGCCGTTCCCCATCTCAGCCCAGAAAGCAGGTAGAACAAGTTTTGTGGTGCCTTTCAGCTGCCTACCGGGGTAGTGTAAAAACTACCAACAGAACTCGTTTCTGGCACCTTCCCCGGTGGAGCTGTGCATGGGGTGTGTTTAGAACATTTTGTCAGCAGCCGAGTCCAAAATTCAGCTGATCCCCATCTCAGCCCAGAAAGCAGGTAGAAAAACTTCTGTGGTGCCTTTCAGCTGCCTACCGGGGTAGTGTAAAAACTACCAACAGAACTCGTTTCTGGCACCTTCCCCGGTGGAGTTGTGCATGGGGTGTGTTTGGAACATTTTGTCAGCAGCCGAGTCCAAAACTCAGCTGTTCCCCATCTCAGCCCAGAAAGCAGGTAGAAAAACTTTTGTGGTGCCTTTCAGCTGCCTACCGGGGTAGTGTAAAAACTACCAACAGAACTCGTTTCTGGCACCTTCCCCGGTGGAGCTGTGCATGGGTTGTGTTTGGAAAATTTTGTCACCAGCCTAGTCCAAAATGCAGCCGTTCCCCATCTCAGCCCAGAAAGCAGGTAGAACAAGTTTTGTGGTGCCTTTCAGCTGCCTACCGGGGTAGTGTAAAAACTACCAACAGAACTCGTTTCTGGCACCTTTGCCAGTGGAGGTGTGCATGGGGTGTGTTTGGAACATTTTGTCAGCAGCCGAGTCCAAAATTCAGCGATTCCCCATCTCAGCCCAGAAAGCAGGTAGAACAAGTTTTGTGGTGCCTTTCAGCTGCCTACCGGGGTAGTGTAAAAACTACCAACAGAACTCGTTTCTGGCACCTTCCCCGGTGGAGTTGTGCATGGGGTGTGTTTGGAACATTCTGTCACCAGCCGAGTCCAAAATTCAGCTGTTCCCCATCTCTAGCCCAGGAAGCAGATAAGAAAAGGTTTAATGGTGCCTTTCAGCTGCCTACCGGGGTAGTGTAAAAACTACCAACAGAACTCGTTTCTGGCACCTTCCCCGGTGGAGGTGTGCATGGGGTGTGTTTGGAACATTTTGTTACCAGCCGAGTCCAAAATTCAGCCGTTCCCCATCTCAGCCCAGAAAGCAGGTAGAACAAGTTTTGTGGTGCCTTTCAGCTGCCTACCGGGGTAGTGTAAAAACTACCAACAGAACTCCTTTCTGTCACCTTTGCCGGTGGAGCTGTGCATGGGGTGTGTTTAGAACATTTTGTTACCAGCCGAGTCCAAAACTCAGCTGTTCCCCACCTCAGCCCAGAAAGCAGGTAGAACAAGTTTTGTGGTGCCTTTCAGCTGTCTACCGGGGTAGTGTAAAAACTACCAACAGAACTCGTTTCTGGCACCTTCCCCGGTGGAGCTGTGCATGGGGTGTGTTTGGAACATTTTGTCAGCAGCCGAGTCCAAAATTCAGCTGATCCCCATCTCAGCCCAGAAAGCAGGTAGAAAAACTTCTGTGGTGCCTTTCAGCTGCCTACCGGGGTAGTGTAAAAACTACGAACAGAACTCGTTTCTGGCACCTTCCCCGGTGGAGTTGTGCATGGGGTGTGTTTGGAACATTTTGTCAGCAGCCGAGTCCAAAACTCAGCTGTTCCCCATCTCAGCCCAGAAAGCAGGTAGAAAAACTTTTGTGGTGCCTTTCAGCTGCCTACCGGGGTAGTGTAAAAACTACCAACAGAACTCGTTTCTGGCACCTTCCCCGGTGGAGCTGTGCATGGGTTGTGTTTGGAAAATTTTGTCACCAGCCGAGTCCAAAATTCAGCCGTTCCCCATCTCAGCCCAGAAAGCAGGTAGAACAAGTTTTGTGGTGCCTTTCAGCTGCCTACCGGGGTAGTGTATAAACTACCAACAGAACTTGTTTCTGGCACCTTCCCCGGTGGAGTTGTGCATGGGGTGTGTTTGGAACATTTTGTCAGCAGCCGAGTCCAAAATTCAGCGATTCCCCATCTCAGCCCAGAAAGCAGGTAGAACAAGTTTTGTGGTGCCTTTCAGCTGCCTACCGGGGTAGTGTAAAAACTACCAACAGAACTCGTTTCTGGCACCTTCCCCGGTGGAGTTGTGCATGGGGTGTGTTTGGAACATTTTGTTACCAGCCTAGTCCAAAATTCAGCCGTTCCCCATCTCAGCCCAGAAAGCAGGTACAACAAGTTTTGTGGTGCCTTTCAGCTGCCTACCGGGGTAGTGTAAAAACTACCAACAGAACTCGTTTCTGGCACCTTTGCCGGTGGAGCTGTGCATGGGGTGTGTTTGGAACATTTTGTTACCAGCCGAGTCCAAAATTCAGCCGTTCCCCATCTCAGCCCAGAAAGCAGGTAGAACAAGTTTTGTGGTGCCTTTCAGCTGTCTACCGGGGTAGTGTAAAAACTACCAACAGAACTCGTTTCTGGCACCTTCCCCGGTGGAGCTGTGCATGGGGTGTGTTTAGAACATTTTGTCAGCAGCCGAGTCCAAAATTCAGCTGATCCCCATCTCAGCCCAGAAAGCAGGTAGAAAAACTTCTGTGGTGCCTTTCAGCTGCCTACCGGGGTAGTGTAAAAACTACCAACAGAACTCGTTTCTGGCACCTTCCCCGGTGGAGTTGTGCATGGGGTGTGTTTGGAACATTTTGTCACCAGCCGAGTCCAAAATTCAGCGTTTCCCCATCTCAGCCCACAAAGCAGGTAGAACAACTTTTGTGGTGTCTTTCAGCTGCCTACCAAGGTAGTGTAAAAACTACCAAAAGAATTCGTTCCTGGCACCTTCCGTGGTGGAGTTGTGCATGGGGTGTGTTTGGAACATTTTGTCACCGGCCGACTCCAAAATTCAGCGGTTCCCCATCTCAGCCCAGAAAGCAGGTAGAACAAGTTTTGTGGTGCCTTTCAGCTGCCTACCAAGGTAGTGTAAAAACTACCAAGAGAACTCCTGTCTGGCACCTTCCCCGGTGGAGTTGTGCATGGGGTGTGTTTGGAACATTTTGTCACCGGCCGACTCCAAAATTCAGCGGTTCCCCATATCAGCCCACAAAGCAGTTACAACAACTTTTCTTGTGCCTTTCAGCTGCCTACCAAGGTAGTGTAAAAACTACCAAAAGAATTCGCTCCTGGCACCTTCCCCGGTGGAGTTGTGCATGGGGTGTGTTTGGAACATTTTGTCACCGGCCGAGTCCAAAATTCAGCGATTCCCCATCTCAGCCCAGAAAGCAGGTAGAACAAGTTTTGTGGTGCCTTTCAGCTGCCTACCGGGGTAGTGTAAAAACTACCAACAGAACTCGTTTCTGGCACCTTCCCCGGTGGAGTTGTGCATGGGGTGTGTTTGGAACATTTTGCCGCCAGCCGACCGCAACAATCAGCGATTCCCCATCTCAGCCCAGAAAGGAGGTAGATAAGCTTTTGTGGTGCCTTTCACCTAGCTACCTGACAGTGTAAAAACTACCAAGAGAACTCCTTTCTGGAACCTTCCCCGGTGGAGTTGTGCATGGGCTGTGTTTGCAACACTTTGTCACCAGCCCAGTCCAAAATTCAGCGATTCCCCATCTCAGCCCAGAAAGCAGGTAGAACAACTTTTGTGGTGCCTTTCACCTAGCTACCGGGGCAGTGTAAGAACTACCAACAGAACTCCTTTCTGGCACCTTCCCCGGTGGAGCTGTGCATGGGGTGTGTTTGAACTTATTTGTCTCTGGCCGACTCCAGAAGTCAGCGATTCCCCATCTCAGCCCAGAAAGCAGGTACAACAAGTTTTGTGAAGCCATTCAGCTGCCTACCGGGCAGTGTAAGAACTACCAACAGAACTCCTTTCTAGCACCTTCCCCGGTGGAGTTGTGCATGGGGTGTTTTTGGAACATTTCGTCTCCAGCCGACCGCAACAATCAGCGATTCCCCATCTCAGCCCAGAAAGCAGGTAGAACAACTTCTTTGGTGCCTTTCAGCTGCCAACCGGGGTAGTGTAAAAACTACCAACAGAACTCGTTTCTGGCACTTTCCCCGGTGGAATTGTGCATGGGGTGTGTTTGGTACATTTTGTCACCAGCCGAGTCCAAAACTCAGCGATTCCCCATCTCAGCCCAGAAAGCAGGTACAACAAGTTTTGTGGTGCCTTTCAGCTGCCTACCGGGGTAGTGTAAAAACTACCAACAGAACTCGTTTCTGGCACCTTCCCCGGTGGAGGTGTGCATGGGGTGTGTTTGGAACATTTTGTCAGCAGCCGAGTCCAAAACTCAGCGATTCCCCATCTCAGCCCAGAAAGCAGGTACAACAAGTTTTGTGGTGCCTTTCTCTTGCCTACCGGGGTAGTGTAAAAACTACCAACAGAACTCGTTTCTGGCTCCTTTGCCGGTGGAGCTGTGCATGGGGTTTGTTTGGAACATTTTGTCACCAGCCTAGTCCAAAATTTAGCCGTTCCCCATCTCAGCCCAGAAAGCAGGTAGAAAAACTTTTGTGGTGCCTTTCAGCTGCCTACCGGGGTAGTGTAAGAACTACAAAAAGAACTCGTTTCTGGCCCCTTCCCCGGTGGAGTTGTGCATGGGGTGTGTTTGGAACATTTTGTTAGCAGCCGAGTCCAAAACTCAGCTGTTCCCCATCTCAGCCCAGAAAGCAGGTAGAAAAACTTCTGTGGTGCCTTTCAGCTGCCTACCGGGGTAGTGTAAAAACTACCAACAGAACTCGTTTCTGGCACCTTCCCCGGTGGAGCTGTGCATGGGGTGTGTTTAGAACATTTTGTCAGCAGCCGAGTCCAAAATTCAGCTGATCCCCATCTCAGCCCAGAAAGCAGGTAGAAAAACTTCTGTGGTGCCTTTCAGCTGCCTACCGGGGTAGTGTAAAAACTACCAACAGAACTCGTTTCTGGCACCTTCCCCGGTGGAGTTGTGCATGGGGTGTGTTTGGAACATTTTGTCACCAGCCGAGTCCAAAATTCAGCCGTTCCCCATCTCAGCCCAGAAAGCAGGTAGAACAAGTTTTGTGGTGCCTTTCAGCTGCCTACCGGGGTAGTGTAAAAACTACCAACAGAATTCGTTTCTGGCACCTTCCCCGGTGGAGTTGTGCATGGGGTGTGTTTGGAACATTCTGTCACCAGCCGAGTCCAAAATTGAGCTGTTCCCCATCTCTAGCCCAGAAAGCAGATAAGAAAAGGTTTAATGGTGCCTTTCAGCTGCCTACCGGGGTAGTGTAAAAACTACCAACAGAACTCGTTTCTGGCACCTTCCCCGGTGGAGCTGTGCATGGGGTGTGTTTGGAACATTTTGTTACCAGCCGAGTCCAAAATTCAGCCGTTCCCCATCTCAGCCCAGAAAGCAGGTAGAACAAGTTTTGTGGTGCCTTTCAGCTGCCTACCGGGGTAGTGTAAAAACTACCAACAGAACTCGTTTCTGGCACCTTCCCCGGTGGAGTTGTGCATGGGGTGTGTTTGGAACATTTTGTCAGCAGCCGAGTCCAAAATTCAGCGATTCCCCATCTCAGCCCAGAAAGCAGGTAGAAAAACTTTTGTGGTGCCTTTCAGCTGCCTACCGGGGTAGTGTAAAAACTACCAACAGAACTCGTTTCTGGCACCTTCCCGGGTGGAGTTGTGCATGGGGTGTGTTTGGAACATTTTGTCAGCAGCCGAGTCCAAAACTCAGCTGTTCCCCATCTCAGCCCAGAAAGCAGGTAGAAAAACTTCTGTGGTGCCTTTCAGCTGCCTACCGGGGTAGTGTAAAAACTACCAACAGAACTCGTTTCTGGCACCTTCCCCGGTGGAGCTGTGCATGGGGTGTGTTTAGAACATTTTGTCAGCAGCCGAGTCCAAAATTCAGCTGATCCCCATCTCAGCCCAGAAAGCAGGTAGAAAAACTTCTGTGGTGCCTTTCAGCTGCCTACTGGGGTAGTGTAAAAACTACCAACAGAACTCGTTTCTGGCACCTTCCCCGGTGGAGTTGTGCATGGGGTGTGTTTGGAACATTTTGTCACCAGCCGAGTCCAAAATTCAGCCGTTCCCCATCTCAGCCCAGAAAGCAGGTAGAACAAGTTTTGTGGTGCCTTTCAGCTGCCTACCGGGGTAGTGTAAAAACTACCAACAGAATTCGTTTCTGGCACCTTCCCCGGTGGAGTTGTGCATGGGGTGTGTTTGGAACATTCTGTCACCAGCCGAGTCCAAAATTGAGCTGTTCCCCATCTCTAGCCCAGAAAGCAGATAAGAAAAGGTTTAATGGTGCCTTTCAGCTGCCTACCGGGGTAGTGTAAAAACTACCAACAGAACTCGTTTCTGGCACCTTCCCCGGTGGAGCTGTGCATGGGGTGTGTTTGGAACATTTTGTTACCAGCCGAGTCCAAAATTCAGCCGTTCCCCATCTCAGCCCAGAAAGCAGGTAGAACAAGTTTTGTGGTGCCTTTCAGCTGCCTACCGGGGTAGTGTAAAAACTACCAACAGAACTCCTTTCTGGCACCTTCCCCGGTGGAGGTGTGCATGGGGTGTGTTTGGAACATTTTGTCAGCAGCCGAGTCCAAAATTCAGCGATTCCCCATCTCAGCCCAGAAAGCAGGTAGAAAAACTTTTGTGGTGCCTTTCAGCTGCCTACCGGGGTAGTGTAAAAACTACCAACAGAACTCGTTTCTGGCACCTTCCCCGGTGGAGTTGTGCATGGGGTGTGTTTGGAACATTTTGTTACCAGCCGAGTCCAAAATTCAGCCGTTCCCCATCTCAGCCCAGAAAGCAGGTAGAACAACTTTTGTGCTGTCATTCTGCTGGTTACCGCGTCATTGTAAAAACTACCAAGGGACCTCCTTTCTGGCACTTTCCCCGGTAAAGTTGTGCATGGGGTGTGTTTGGAACATTTTGTCACGAGCCCACTCAGAAATTCAGCAGTTCCGCATCTCAGCCCAGAAAGGAGGTAGAACAACTTTTGTGGTGCCTTTAAGCTGCCTCCCGGAGTAATGTAAAAACTACCAACAGAACTCGTTTCTGGCACGTTCCCCGGTGGAGTTGTGCATGGGGTGTGTTTGGAACATTTTTTCACCAGCCGACTCCAGAAGTCAGCGATTCCCCATCTCAGCCCAGAAAGAAGGTAGAACAAGTTTTGTGGTGCCTTTCACCTAGCTACCGGGGCAGTGTAAGAACTACAAAAAGAACTCATTTCTGGCCCCTTCCCCGGTGGAGTTGTGCATGGGGTGTGTTTGGAACGTTTTGTCACCCGCCCAGTACAAAATTCAGCAGTTCCGCATCTCAGCCCAGAAAAAAGGCAGAACAACTTTAGTGGAGCCATTCAGCTGCCTACCGCGGCACTGTGAGAACTACCAACAGAACTTGTTTCTGACACCATCCCCGGTGCAGTTTTGCATGGGGTGTGTTTGGAACATGTTGTCATCTGTCGAGTCCAAAATTCAGCCGTTCCCCATCTCAGCCCAGGAAGCAGTTAGAACAAGTTTTGTGGTGCCTTTCAGCTGCGTACCCGGGCAGTCTGAGAACTACCAACAGAACTCCTTTCTGGCACCTTCCCCGGTGGAGCTGTGCATGGGGTATGCATTGGGAATGTTTGTCTCCAGCCTAGTCCAAAAGTCAGCTGTTCCCCATCTCAGCCCCGAAAGCAGCTAGAACAAATTTTGTGGTGCCTTTCTGCTGGCTACCGGGGCAGTGTAAAAATACCAAGAGAACTCCTTTCTGGCACCTTCCCCGGTGGAGTTGTGCATGGGGTGTTTTAAAAACGTTTTGTTACCAGCCCATTCCAAAATTCAGCAGTTCCGCATCTCAGTCGAGAAAGCAGGTAGAACAACTTCTTTGGTGCCTTTCAGCTGCCTCCCGGAGCAATGTAAAAACTACCAAGGGAACTCCTTTCTGGCACCTTCCCCGGTGGAGTTGTGCATGGGGTTTTGTTGGAACATTTTGTCTCCAGCCGACTGCAACAATCAGCGATACCCCATCTCAGCCCAGAAAGCAGGTAGAACAACTTTTGTGGTGCCTTTCAGCTGCCTCCCGGAGCACTGTAAAAATACCAACAGAACTTGTTTCTGGCACCTTCCCCGGTGGAGTTGTGCATGAGGTGTGTTTGGAACTTTTTGCCACCACCCGACTCCAAAATTCAGCGATTCCCCATCTCAGCCCAGAAAGCAGGTAGAACAAGTTTTGTGGTGCCTTTCAGCTGCCTACCGGGGCAGTGTAAAAACTACCAACAGAACTCGTTTCTGGCACCTTCCCCGGTGGAGTTGTGCATGGGGTGTGTTTGGAACATTCTGTCACCAGCCGAGTCCAAAACTCAGCCGTTCCCCATCTCAGCCCAGAAAGCAGGTAGAACAAGTTTTGTGGTGCCTTTCAGCTGCCTACCGGGGTAGTGTAAAAACTACCAACAGAACTCGTTTCTGGCACCTTCCCCGGTGGAGTTGTGCATGGGGGTGTGTTTGGAACATTTTGTCACCAGCCGAGTCCAAAATTCAGCGATTCCCCATCTCAGCCCAGAAAGCAGGTAGAAAAACTTTTGTGGTGCCTTTCAGCTGCCTACCGGGGTAGTGTAAAAACTACCAACAGAACTCGTTTCTGGCACCTTCCCCGGTGGAGCTGTGCATGGGGTGTGTTTGGAACATTTTGTTACCAGCCGAGTCCAAAATTCAGCCGTTCCCCATCTCAGCCCAGAAAGCAGGTACAACAAGTTTTGTGGTGCCTTTCAGCTGCCTACTGGGGTAGTGTAAAAACTACCAACAGAACTCGTTTCTGGCACCTTTGCCAGTGGAGCTGTGCATGGGGTGTGTTTGGAACATTTTGTTACCAGCCGAGTCCAAAATTCAGCCGTTCCCCATCTCAGCCCAGAAAGCAGGTAGAACAAGTTTTGTGGTGCCTTTCAGCTGCCTACCGGGGTAGTGTAAAAACTACCAACAGAACTCGTTTCTGGCACCTTCCCCGGTGGAGTTGTGCATGGGGTGTGTTTGGTACATTTTGTCACCAGCCGAGTCCAAAATTCAGCGATTCCCCATCTCAGCCCAGAAAGCAGGTAGAACAAGTTTTGTGGTGCCTTTCAGCTGCCTACCGGGTTAGTGTAAAAACTACCAACAGAACTCGTTTCTGGCACCTTCCCCGGTGGAGGTGTGCATGGGGTGTGTTTGGAACATTTTGTCAGCAGCCGAGTCCAAAATTCAGCGATTCCCCATCTCAGCCCAGAAAGAAGGTAGAACAAGTTTTGTGGTGCCTTTCAGCTGCCAACAGGGGTAGTGTAAAAACTACCAACAGAACTCGTTTCTGGCACCTTCCCCGGTGGAGTTGTGCATGGGGTGTGTTTGGAACATTTTGTCAGCAGCCGAGTCCAAAATTCAGCGATTCCCCATCTCAGCCCAGAAAGCAGGTAGAAAAACTTTTGTGGTGCCTTTCAGCTGCCTACCGGGGTAGTGTAAAAACTACCAACAGAACTCGTTTCTGGCACCTTCCCCGGTGGAGCTGTGCATGGGGTGTGTTTGGAACATTTTGTCAGCAGCCGAGTCCAAAATTCAGCGATTCCCCATCTCAGCCCAGAAAGCAGGTAGAACAAGTTTTGTGGTGCCTTTCAGCTGCCTACCGGGGTAGTGTAAAAACTACCAACAGAACTCCTTTCTGGCACCTTTGCCGGTGGAGCTGTGCATGGGGTGTGTTTAGAACATTTTGTTACCAGCCGAGTCCAAAACTCAGCTGTTCCCCACCTCAGCCCAGAAAGCAGGTAGAACAAGTTTTGTGGTGCCTTTCAGCTGCCTACTGGGGTAGTGTAAAAACTACCAACAGAACTCGTTTCTGGCACCTTCCCCGGTGGAGCTGTGCATGGGGTGTGTTTAGAACATTTTGTCAGCAGCCGAGTCCAAAATTCAGCTGATCCCCATCTCAGCCCAGAAAGCAGGTAGAAAAACTTCTGTGGTGCCTTTCAGCTGCCTACCGGGGTAGTGTAAAAACTACCAACAGAACTCGTTTCTGGCACCTTTGCCAGTGGAGGTGTGCATGGGGTGTGTTTGGAACATTTTGTCAGCAGCCGAGTCCAAAATTCAGCCGTTCCCCATCTCAGCCCAGAAAGCAGGTAGAACAAGTTTTGTGGTGCCTTTCAGCTGCCTACCGGGGTAGTGTAAAAACTACCAACAGAACTCGTTTCTGGCACCTTCCCCGGTGGAGTTGTGCATGGGGTGTGTTTGGAACATTCTGTCACCAGCCGAGTCCAAAATTCAGCTGTTCCCCATCTCTAGCCCAGGAAGCAGATAAGAAAAGGTTTAATGGTGCCTTTCAGCTGCCTACCGGGTTAGTGTAAAAACTACCAACAGAACTCGTTTCTGGCACCTTCCCCGGTGGAGGTGTGCATGGGGTGTGTTTGGAACATTTTGTCAGCAGCCGAGTCCAAAATTCAGCGATTCCCCATCTCAGCCCAGAAAGCAGGTAGAAAAACTTTTGTGGTGCCTTTCAGCTGCCTACCGGGGTACTGTAAAAACTACCAACAGAACTCGTTTCTGGCACCTTCCCCGGTGGAGCTGTGCATGGGGTGTGTTTGGAACATTTTGTCAGCAGCCGAGTCCAAAATTCAGCGATTCCCCATCTCAGCCCAGAAAGCAGGTAGAACAAGTTTTGTGGTGCCTTTCAGCTGCCTACCGGGGTAGTGTAAAAACTACCAACAGAACCCCTTTCTGGCACCTTCCCCGGTGGAGTTGTGCATGGGGTGTGTTTAGAACATTTTGTCACCAGCCGAGTCCAAAATTCAGCGATTCCCCATCTCAGCCCAGAAAGCAGGTAGAACAAGTTTTGTGGTGCCTTTCAGCTGCCTACCGGGGTAGTGTAAAAACTACCAACAGAACTCGTTTCTGGCACCTTCCCCGGTGGAGTTGTGCATGGGGTGTGTTTGGAACATTCTGTCACCAGCCGAGTCCAAAATTCAGCTGTTCCCCATCTCTAGCCCAGGAAGCAGATAAGAAAAGGTTTAATGGTGCCTTTCAGCTGCCTACCGGGTTAGTGTAAAAACTACCAACAGAACTCATTTCTGGCACCTTCCCCGGTGGAGTTGTGCATGGGGTGTGTTTGGAACATTTTGTCAGCAGCCGAGTCCAAAATTCAGCGATTCCCCATCTCAGCCCAGAAAGCAGGTAGAAAAACTTTTGTGGTGCCTTTCAGCTGCCTACCGGGGTACTGTAAAAACTACCAACAGAACTCGTTTCTGGCACCTTCCCCGGTGGAGCTGTGCATGGGGTGTGTTTGGAACATTTTGTCAGCAGCCGAGTCCAAAATTCAGCGATTCCCCATCTCAGCCCAGAAAGCAGGTAGAACAAGTTTTGTGGTGCCTTTCAGCTGCCTACCGGGGTAGTGTAAAAACTACCAACAGAACCCCTTTCTGGCACCTTCCCCGGTGGAGTTGTGCATGGGGTGTGTTTGGAACATTTTGTCACCAGCCGAGTCCAAAATTCAGCGATTCCCCATCTCAGCCCAGAAAGCAGGTAGAACAAGTTTTGTGGTGCCTTTCAGCTGCCTACCGGGGTAGTGTAAAAACTACCAACAGAATTCGTTTCTGGCACCTTCCCCGGTGGAGTTGTGCATGGGGTGTGTTTGGAACATTTTGTCAGCAGCCGAGTCCAAAATTCAGCTGTTCCCCATCTCTAGCCCAGGAAGCAGATAAGAACCGGTTTTATGGTGCGTTTCAGCTGCCTACCGGGGTAGTGTAAAAACTACCAACAGAACTCGTTTCTGGTACCTTCCCCGGTGGAGCTGTGCATGGGGTGTGTTTGGAACATTTTGTCAGCAGCCGAGTCCAAAACTCAGCTGTTCCCCATCTCAGCCCAGAAAGCAGGTAGAACAAGTTTTGTGGTGCCTTTCAGCTGCCTGCCGGGGTAGTGTAAAAACTACCAACAGAACTCGTTTCTGGCACCTTCCCCGGTGGAGGTGTGCATGGGGTGTGTTTGGAACATTTTGTCACCTGCCGAGTCAAAAACTCAGCGATTCCCCATCTCAGCCCAGAAAGCAGGTACAACAAGTTTTGTGGTGCCTTTCAGCTGCCTACTGGGGTAGTGTAGAAACTACCAACAGAACTCGTTTCTGGCACCTTCCCCGGTGGAGTTGTGCATGGGGTGTGTTTGGAACATTTTGTCAGCAGCCGAGTCCAAAATTCAGCGATTCCCCATCTCAGCCCAGAAAGCAGGTAGAACAAGTTTTGTGGTGCCTTTCAGCTGCCAACCGGGGTAGTGTAAAAACTACCAACAGAACTCGTTTCTGGCACCTTCCCCGGTGGAGTTGTGCATGGGGTGTGTTTGGAACATTTTGTCAGCAGCCGAGTCCAAAATTCAGCGATTCCCCATCTCAGCCCAGAAAGCAGGTAGAAAAACTTTTGTGGTGCCTTTCAGCTGCCTACCGGGGTACTGTAAAAACTACCAACAGAACCCCTTTCTGGCACCTTCCCCGGTGGAGTTGTGCATGGGGTGTGTTTAGAACATTTTGTCACCAGCCGAGTCCAAAATTCAGCGATTCCCCATCTCAGCCCAGAAAGCAGGTAGAACAAGTTTTGTGGTGCCTTTCAGCTGCCTACCGGGGTAGTGTAAAAACTACCAACAGAATTCGTTTCTGGCACCTTCCCTGGTGGAGTTGTGCATGGGGTGTGTTTGGAACATTTTGTCAGCAGCCGAGTCCAAAATTCAGCTGTTCCCCATCTCTAGCCCAGGAAGCAGATAAGAACCGGTTTTATGGTGCGTTTCAGCTGCCTACCGGGGTAGTGTAAAAACTACCAACAGAACTCGTTTCTGGTACCTTCCCCGGTGGAGCTGTGCATGGGGTGTGTTTGGAACATTTTGTCAGCAGCCGAGTCCAAAACTCAGCTGTTCCCCATCTCAGCCCAGAAAGCAGGTAGAACAAGTTTTGTGGTGCCTTTCAGCTGCCTACCGGGGTAGTGTAAAAACTACCAACAGAACTCGTTTCTGGCACCTTCCCCGGTGGAGGTGTGCATGGGGTGTGTTTGGAACATTTTGTCACCTGCCGAGTCAAAAACTCAGCGATTCCCCATCTCAGCCCAGAAAGCAGGTACAACAAGTTTTGTGGTGCCTTTCAGCTGCCTACTGGGGTAGTGTAGAAACTACCAACAGAACTCGTTTCTGGCACCTTCCCCGGTGGAGTTGTGCATGGGGTGTGTTTGGAACATTTTGTCAGCAGCCGAGTCCAAAATTCAGCGATTCCCCATCTCAGCCCAGAAAGCAGGTAGAACAAGTTTTGTGGTGCCTTTCAGCTGCCAACCGGGGTAGTGTAAAAACTACCAACAGAACTCGTTTCTGGCACCTTCCCCGGTGGAGGTGTGCATGGGGTGTGTTTGGAACATTTTGTCAGCAGCCGAGTCCAAAATTCAGCGATTCCCCATCTCAGCCCAGAAAGCAGGTAGAAAAACTTTTGTGGTGCCTTTCAGCTGCCTACCGGGGTACTGTAAAAACTACCAACAGAACCCCTTTCTGGCACCTTCCCCGGTGGAGTTGTGCATGGGGTGTGTTTAGAACATTTTGTCACCAGCCGAGTCCAAAATTCAGCGATTCCCCATCTCAGCCCAGAAAGCAGGTAGAACAAGTTTTGTGGTGCCTTTCAGCTGCCTACCGGGGTAGTGTAAAAACTACCAACAGAATTCGTTTCTGGCACCTTCCCTGGTGGAGTTGTGCATGGGGTGTGTTTGGAACATTTTGTCAGCAGCCGAGTCCAAAATTCAGCTGTTCCCCATCTCTAGCCCAGGAAGCAGATAAGAACCGGTTTTATGGTGCGTTTCAGCTGCCTACCGGGGTAGTGTAAAAACTACCAACAGAACTCGTTTCTGGCTCCTTTGCCGGTGGAGCTGTGCATGGGGTGTGTTTGGAACATTTTGTCAGCAGCCGAGTCCAAAATTCAGCTCTTCCCCATCTCAGCCCAGAAAGCAGGTAGAACAAGTTTTGTGGTGCCTTTCAGCTGCCTACCGGGGTAGTGTAAAAACTACCAACAGAACTCGTTTCTGGCACCTTCCCCGGTGGAGTTGTGCATGGGGTGTGTTTGGAACATTTTGTTACCAGCCGAGTCCAAAATTCAGCTGTTCCCCATCTCAGCCCAGAAAGCAGGTAGAAAAACTTTTGTGGTGCCTTTCAGCTGCCTACCGGGGTAGTGTAAAAACTACCAACAGAACTCCTTTCTGGCTCCTTTGCCGGTGGAGTTGTGCATGGGGTGTGTTTGGAACATTTTGTCACCAGCCTAGTCCAAAATTTAGCCGTTCCCCATCTCAGCCCAGAAAGCAGGTAGAAAAACTTTTGTGGTGCCTTTCAGCTGCCTACCGGGGTAGTGTAAAAACTACCAACAGAACTCGTTTCTGGCACCTTCCCCGGTGGAGTTGTGCATGGGGTGTGTTTGGAACATTTTGTCACCAGCCTAGTCCAAAATTTAGCCGTTCCCCATCTCAGCCCAGAAAGCAGGTAGAAAAACTTTTGTGGTGCCTTTCAGCTGCCTACCGGGGTAGTGTAAAAACTACCAACAGAACTCGTTTCTGGCACCTTCCCCGGTGGAGCTGTGCATGGGGTGTGTTTAGAACATTTTGTTACCAGCCGAGTCCAAAAGTCAGCGGTTCCCCATCTCAGCCCAGAAAGCAGGTAGAACAAGTTTTGTGGTGCCTTTCAGCTGCCTACCGGGGTAGTGTAAAAACTACCAACAGAACTCGTTTCTGGCACCTTCCTCGGTGGAGTTGTGCATGGGGTGTGTTTGGAACATTTTGTTACCAGCCGAGTCCAAAACTCAGCCGTTCCCCATCTCAGCCCAGAAAGCAGGTAGAACAAGTTTTGTGGTGCCTTTCAGCTGCCTACCGGGGTAGTGTAAAAACTACCAACAGAACTCGTTTCTGGCACCTTCCCCGGTGGAGTTGTGCATGGGGTGTGTTTGGAACATTTTGTCACCAGCCGAGTCCAAAATTCAGCGATTCCCCATCTCAGCCCAGAAAGCAGGTAGAACAAGTTTTGTGGTGCCTTTCAGCTGCCTACCGGGGTAGTGTAAAAACTACCAACAGAATTCGTTTCTGGCACCTTCCCCGGTGGAGTTGTGCATGGGGTGTGTTTGGAACATTTTGTCAGCAGCCGAGTCCAAAATTCAGCTGTTCCCCATCTCTAGCCCAGGAAGCAGATAAGAACCGGTTTTATGGTGCGTTTCAGCTGACTACCGGGGTACTGTAAAAACTACCAACAGAACTCCTTTCTGGCACCTTCCCCGGTGGAGTTGTGCATGGGGTGTGTTTGGAACATTTTGTCAGCAGCCGAGTCCAAAATTCAGCCGTTCCCCATCTCAGCCCAGAAAGCAGGTAGAACAAGTTTTGTGGTGCCTTTCAGCTGCCTACCGGGGTAGTGTAAAAACTACCAACAGAACTCGTTTCTGGCACCTTCCCCGGTGGAGCTGTGCATGGGGTGTGTTTGGAACATTTTGTCACCAGCCTAGTCCAAAATTCAGCCGTACCCCATCTCAGCCCAGAAAGCAGGTAGAAAAACTTTTGTGGTGCCTTTCAGCTGCCTACCGGGGTAGTGTAAAAACTACCAACAGAACTCGTTTCTGGCACCTTCCCCGGTGGAGCTGTGCATGGGGTGTGTTTGGAACATTTTGTCACCAGCCGAGTCCAAAATTCAGCGATTCCCCATCTCAGCCCAGAAAGCAGGTACAACAAGTTTTGTGGTGCCTTTCAGCTGCCTACCGGGGTAGTGTAAAAACTACCAACAGAACTCGTTTCTGGCACCTTTGCCGGTGGAGTTGTGCATGGGGTGTGTTTGGAACATTTTGTCACCAGCCGAGTCCAAAATTCAGCGATTCCCCATCTCAGCCCAGAAAGCAGGTAGAACAAGTTTTGTGGTGCCTTTCAGCTGCCTACCGGGGTAGTGTAAAAACTACCAACGGAACTCGATTCTGGCACCTTCCCCGGTGGAGTTGTGCATGGGGTGTGTTTGGAACATTTTGTCACCAGCCGAGTCCAAAATTCAGCGATTCCCCATCTCAGCCCAGAAAGCAGGTAGAACAAGTTTTGTGGTGCCTTTCAGCTGCCTACCGGGGTAGTGTAAAAACTACCAACAGAACTCGTTTCTGGCACCTTCCCCGGTGGAATTGTGCATGGGGTGTGTTTGGTACATTTTGTCACCAGCCGAGTCCAAAACTCAGCGATTCCCCATCTCAGCCCAGAAAGCAGGTACAACAAGTTTTGTGGTGCCTTTCAGCTGCCTACCGGGGTAGTGTAAAAACTACCAACAGAACTCGTTTCTGGCACCTTCCCCGGTGGAGGTGTGCATGGGGTGTGTTTGGAACATTTTGTCACCAGCCGAGTCCAAAATTCAGCGATTCCCCATCTCAGCCCAGAAAGCAGGTACAACAAGTTTTGTGGTGCCTTTCTCTTGCCTACCGGGGTAGTGTAAAAACTACCAACAGAACTCGTTTCTGGCACCTTCCCCGGTGGAGCTGTGCATGGGGTGTGTTTGGAACATTTTGTCACCAGCCGAGTCCAAAATTCAGCCGTACCCCATCTCAGCCCAGAAAGCAGGTAGAAAAACTTTTGTGGTGCCTTTCAGCTGCCTACCGGGGTAGTGTAAAAACTACCAACAGAACTCGTTTCTGGCACCTTCCCCGGTGGAGCTGTGCATGGGGTGTGTTTGGAACATTTTGTCACCAGCCGAGTCCAAAATTCAGCGATTCCCCATCTCAGCCCAGAAAGCAGGTACAACAAGATTTGTGGTGCCTTTCAGCTGCCTACCGGGGTAGTGTAAAAACTACCAACAGAACTCGTTTCTGGCACCTTCCCCGGTGGAGTTGTGCATGGGGTGTGTTTGGAACATTTTGTCACCAGCCGAGTCCAAAATTCAGCGATTCCCCATCTCAGCCCAGAAAGCAGGTAGAACAAGTTTTGTGGTGCCTTTCAGCTGCCTACCGGGGTAGTGTAAAAACTACCAACAGAACTCGTTTCTGGCACCTTCCCCGGTGGAGCTGTGCATGGGGTGTGTTTGGAACATTTTGTCACCAGCCTAGTCCAAAATTCAGCGATTCCCCATCTCAGCCCAGAAAGCAGGTAGAACCGGTTTTATGGTGCCTTTCAGCTGCCTACCGGGGTAGTGTAAAAACTACCAACAGAACTCGTTTCTGGCACCTTCCCCGGTGGAGCTGTGCATGGGGTGTGTTTGGAACATTTTGTCACCAGCCGAGTCCAAAATTCAGCGATTCCCCATCTCAGCCCAGAAAGCAGGTAGAACAAGTTTTGTGGTGCCTTTCAGCTGCCTACCGGGGTAGTGTAAAAACTACCAACAGAACTCGTTTCTGGCACCTTCCCCGGTGGAGTTGTGCATGGGGTGTGTTTGGAACATTTTGTTACCAGCCGAGTCCAAAAGTCAGCGGTTCCCCATCTCAGCCCAGAAAGCAGGTAGAACAAGTTTTGTGGTGCCTTTCAGCTGCCTACCGGGGTAGTGTAAAAACTACCAACAGAACTCGTTTCTGGCACCTTTGCCGGTGGAGCTGTGCATGGGGTGTGTTTGGAACATTTTGTCACCAGCCGAGTCCAAAATTCAGCGATTCCCCATCACAGCCCAGAAAGCAGGTACAACAAGTTTTGTGGTGCCTTTCTCTTGCCTACCGGGGTAGTGTAAAAACTACCAACAGAACTCGTTTCTGGCACCTTCCCCGGTGGAGTTGTGCATGGGGTGTGTTTGGAACATTTTGTCACCAGCCGAGTCCAAAATTCAGCGATTCCCCATCTCAGCCCAGAAAGCAGGTAGAACAAGTTTTGTGGTGCCTTTCAGCTGCCTACCGGGGTAGTGTAAAAACTACCAACAGAACTCGTTTCTGGCACCTTCCCCGGTGGAGTTGTGCATGGGGTGTGTTTGGAACATTTTGTCACCAGCCGAGTCCAAAATTCAGCGATTCCCCATCTCAGCCCAGAAAGCAGGTACAACAAGTTTTGTGGTGCCTTTCTCTTGCCTACCGGGGTAGTGTAAAAACTACCAACAGAACTCGTTTCTGGCACCTTCCCCGGTGGAATTGTGCATGGGGTGTGTTTGGAACATTTTGTCAGCAGCCGAGTCCAAAACTCAGCGATTCCCCATCTCAGCCCAGAAAGCAGGTACAACAAGTTTTGTGGTGCCTTTCTCTTGCCTACAGGGGTAGTGTAAAAACTACCAACAGAACTCGTTTCTGGCACCTTCCCCGGTGGAGTTGTGCATGGGGTGTGTTTGGAACATTTTGTCACCAGCCGAGTCCAAAATTCATCTGTTCCCCATCTCAGCCCAGAAAGCAGGTAGAACAAGTTTTGTGGTGCCTTTCTCTTGCCTACCGGGGTAGTGTAAAAACTACCAACAGAACTCGTTTCTGGCACCTTCCCCGGTGGAGTTGTGCATGGGGTGTGTTTGGAACATTTTGTCACCAGCCGAGTCCAAAATTCAGTGGTTCCCCATCTCAGCCCAGAAAGCAGGTAGAACAAGTTTTGTGGTGCCTTTCAGCTGCCTACCGGGGTAGTGTAAAAACTACCAACAGAACTCGTTTCTGGCACCTTCCCCGGTGGAGGTGTGCATGGGGTGTGTTTGGAACATTTTGTCACCAGCCGAGTCCAAAATTCAGCGATTCCCCATCTCAGCCCAGAAAGCAGGTAGAACAAGTTTTGTGGTGCCTTTCAGCTGCCTACCGGGGTAGTGTAAAAACTACCAACAGAACTCGTTTCTGGCACCTTTGCCGGTGGAGCTGTGCATGGGGTGTGTTTGGAACATTTTGTAACCAGCCGAGTCCAAAATTCAGCGATTCCCCATCACAGCCCAGAAAGCAGGTAGAACAAGTTTTGTGGTGCCTTTCTCTTGCCTACCGGGGTAGTGTAAAAACTACCAACAGAACTCGTTTCTGGCACCTTCCCCGTGGAGTTGTGCATGGGGTGTGTTTGGAACATTTTGTCACCAGCCGAGTCCAAAATTCAGCGATTCCCCATCTCAGCCCAGAAAGCAGGTAGAACAAGTTTTGTGGTGCCTTTCAGCTGCCTACCGGGGTAGTGTAAAAACTACCAACAGAACTCGTTTCTGGCACCTTCCCCGGTGGAGTTGTGCATGGGTGTGTTTGGAACATTTTGTCAGCAGCCGAGTCCAAAATTCAGCGATTCCCCATCTCAGCCCAGAAAGCAGGTAGAACAAGTTTTGTGGTGCCTTTCAGCTGCCTACCGGGGTAGTGTAAAAACTACCAACAGAACTCGTTTCTGGCACCTTCCCCGGTGGAATTGTGCATGGGGTGTGGTTTGGTACATTTGTCAGCAGCCGAGTCCAAAACTCAGCGATTCCCCATCTCAGCCCAGAAAGCAGGTACAACAAGTTTTGTGGTGCCTTTCTCTTGCCTACAGGGGTAGTGTAAAAACTACCAACAGAACTCGTTTCTGGCACCTTCCCCGGTGGAGTTGTGCATGGGGTGTGTTTGGAACATTTTGTCACCAGCCGAGTCCAAAATTCATCTGTTCCCCATCTCAGCCCAGAAAGCAGGTAGAACAAGTTTTGTGGTGCCTTTCTCTTGCCTACCGGGGTAGTGTAAAAACTACCAACAGAACTCGTTTCTGGCACCTTCCCCGGTGGAGTTGTGCATGGGGTGTGTTTGGAACATTTTGTCACCAGCCGAGTCCAAAATTCAGTGGTTCCCCATCTCAGCCCAGAAAGCAGGTAGAACAAGTTTTGTGGTGCCTTTCAGCTGCCTACCGGGGTAGTGTAAAAACTACCAACAGAACTCGTTTCTGGCACCTTCCCCGGTGGAGGTGTGCATGGGGTGTGTTTGGAACATTTTGTCACCAGCCGAGTCCAAAATTCAGCGATTCCCCATCTCAGCCCAGAAAGCAGGTAGAACAAGTTTTGTGGTGCCTTTCAGCTGCCTACCGGGGTAGTGTAAAAACTACCAACAGAACTCGTTTCTGGCACCTTCCCCGGTGGAATTGTGCATGGGGTGTGTTTGGAACATTTTGTCACCAGCCGAGTCCAAAATTCAGCGATTCCCCATCTCAGCCCAGAAAGCAGGTACAACAAGTTTTGTGGTGCCTTTCTCTTGCCTACCGGGTAGTGTAAAAACTACCAACAGAACTCGTTTCTGGCACCTTCCCCGGTGGAATTGTGCATGGGGTGTGTTTGGTACATTTTGTCAGCAGCCGAGTCCAAAACTCAGCGATTCCCCATCTCAGCCCAGAAAGCAGGTACAACAAGTTTTGTGGTGCCTTTCTCTTGCCTACAGGGGTAGTGTAAAAACTACCAACAGAACTCGTTTCTGGCACCTTCCCCGGTGGAGTTGTGCATGGGGTGTGTTTGGAACATTTTGTCACCAGCCGAGTCCAAAATTCATCTGTTCCCCATCTCAGCCCAGAAAGCAGGTAGAACAAGTTTTGTGGTGCCTTTCTCTTGCCTACCGGGGTAGTGTAAAAACTACCAACAGAACTCGTTTCTGGCACTTCCCCGGTGGAGTTGTGCATGGGGTGTGTTTGGAACATTTTGTCACCAGCCGAGTCCAAAATTCAGTGGTTCCCCCATCTCAGCCCAGAAAGCAGGTAGAACAAGTTTTGTGGTGCCTTTCAGCTGCCTACCGGGGTAGTGTAAAAACTACCAACAGAACTCGTTTCTGGCACCTTCCCCGGTGGAGGTGTGCATGGGGTGTGTTTGGAACATTTTGTCACCAGCCGAGTCCAAAATTCAGCGATTCCCCATCTCAGCCCAGAAAGCAGGTAGAACAAGTTTTGTGGTGCCTTTCAGCTGCCTACCGGGGTAGTGTAAAAACTACCAACAGAACTCGTTTCTGGCACCTTCCCCGGTGGAATTGTGCATGGGGTGTGTTTGGAACATTTTGTCACCAGCCGAGTCCAAAATTCAGCGATTCCCCATCTCAGCCCAGAAAGCAGGTACAACAAGTTTTGTGGTGCCTTTCTCTTGCCTACCGGGGTAGTGTAAAAACTACCAACAGAACTCGTTTCTGGCACCTTCCCCGGTGGAGTTGTGCATGGGGTTTTGTTCGAACATTTTGTCTCCAGCCGACTGCAACAATCAGCGATACCCCATCTCAGCCCAGAAAGCAGGTAGAACAAGTTTTGTGGTGCCTTTCAGCTGCCTCCCGGAGCACTGTAAAAATACCAACAGAACTCCTTTCTGGCACCTTCCCCGGTGGAGTTGTGCATGAGGTGTGTTTGGAACTTTTTGCCACCACCCGACTCCAAAAATTCAGCGATTCCCCATCTCAGCCCAGAAAGCAGGTAGAACAAGTTTTGTGGTGCCTTTCAGCTGCCTACGGGGGCAGTGTAAGAACTACCAAGAGAACTCCTTTCTTGCACCTTCCCCGGTGGAGTTGTGCATGGGGTGTGTTTGGAACATTTTGCCGCCAGCCGACCGCAACAATCAGCGATTCCCCATCTCAGCCCAGAAAGGAGGTAGAAAAACTTTTGTGGTGCCTTTCAGCTGCCTACCGGGCTAGTGTAAAAACTACCAACAGAACTCGTTTCTGGCACCTTCCCCGGTGGAGCTGTGCATGGGGTGTGTTTGGAACATTTTGTCACCAGCCGAGTCCAAAATTCAGCGATTCCCCATCTCAGCCCAGAAAGCAGGTACAACAAGTTTTGTGGTGCCTTTCAGCTGCCTACCGGGGTAGTGTAAAAACTACCAACGGAACTCGATTCTGGCACCTTCCCCGGTGGAGTTGTGCATGGGGTGTGTTTGGAACATTTTGTCACCAGCCGAGTCCAAAATTCAGCGATTCCCCATCTCAGCCCAGAAAGCAGGTAGAACAAGTTTTGTGGTGCCTTTCAGCTGCCTACCGGGGTAGTGTAAAAACTACCAACAGAACTCGTTTCTGGCACCTTCCCCGGTGGAGCTGTGCATGGGGTGTGTTTGGAACATTTTGTCACCAGCCTAGTCCAAAATGCAGCCGTTCCCCATCTCAGCCCAGAAAGCAGGTAGAAAAACTTTTGTGGTGCCTTTCAGCTGCCTACCGGGGTAGTGTAAAAACTACCAACAGAACTCGTTTCTGGCACCTTCCCCGGTGGAGCTGTGCATGGGGTGTGTTTGGAACATTTTGTCACCAGCCGAGTCCAAAATTCAGCGATTCCCCATCTCAGCCCAGAAAGCAGGTAGAACAAGTTTTGTGGTGCCTTTCAGGTGCCTACCGGGGTAGTGTAAAAACTACCAACAGAACTCGTTTCTGGCACCTTCCCCGGTGGAGCTGTGCATGGGGTGTGTTTAGAACATTTTGTCAGCAGCCGAGTCCAAAATTCAGCTGATCCCCATCTCAGCCCAGAAAGCAGGTAGAAAAACTTCTGTGGTGCCTTTCAGCTGCCTACCGGGGTAGTGTAAAAACTACCAACAGAACTCGTTTCTGGCACCTTTGCCAGTGGAGGTGTGCATGGGGTGTGTTTGGAACATTTTGTCAGCAGCCGAGTCCAAAATTCAGCCATTCCCCATCTCAGCCCAGAAAGCAGGTAGAACAAGTTTTGTGGTGCCTTTCAGCTGCCTACCGGGGTAGTGTAAAAACTACCAACAGAACTCGTTTCTGGCACCTTCCCCGGTGGAGTTGTGCATGGGGTGTGTTTGGAACATTCTGTCACCAGCCGAGTCCAAAATTCAGCTGTTCCCCATCTCTAGCCCAGGAAGCAGATAAGAAAAGGTTTAATGGTGCCTTTCAGCTGCCTACCGGGTTAGTGTAAAAACTACCAACAGAACTCGTTTCTGGCACCTTCCCCGGTGGAGGTGTGCATGGGGTGTGTTTGGAACATTTTGTCAGCAGCCGAGTCCAAAATTCAGCGATTCCCCATCTCAGCCCAGAAAGCAGGTAGAAAAACTTTTGTGGTGCCTTTCAGCTGCCTACCGGGGTACTGTAAAAACTACCAACAGAACTCGTTTCTGGCACCTTCCCCGGTGGAGCTGTGCATGGGGTGTGTTTGGAACATTTTGTCAGCAGCCGAGTCCAAAATTCAGCGATTCCCCATCTCAGCCCAGAAAGCAGGTAGAACAAGTTTTGTGGTGCCTTTCAGCTGCCTACCGGGGTAGTGTAAAAACTACCAACAGAACCCCTTTCTGGCACCTTCCCCGGTGGAGTTGTGCATGGGGTGTGTTTAGAACATTTTGTCACCAGCCGAGTCCAAAATTCAGCGATTCCCCATCTCAGCCCAGAAAGCAGGTAGAAAAACTTTTGTGGTGCCTTTCAGCTGCCTACCGGGGTAGTGTAAAAACTACCAACAGAATTCGTTTCTGGCACCTTCCCCGGTGGAGTTGTGCATGGGGTGTGTTTGGAACATTTTGTCACCAGCCGAGTCCAAAATTCAGCTGTTCCCCATCTCTAGCCCAGGAAGCAGATAAGAACCGGTTTTATGGTGCGTTTCAGCTGCCTACCGGGGTAGTGTAAAAACTACCAACAGAACTCGTTTCTGGCTCCTTTGCCGGTGGAGCTGTGCATGGGGTGTGTTTGGAACATTTTGTCAGCAGCCGAGTCCAAAACTCAGCTGTTCCCCATCTCAGCCCAGAAAGCAGGTAGAACAAGTTTTGTGGTGCCTTTCAGCTGCCTACCGGGGTAGTGTAAAAACTACCAACAGAACTCGTTTCTGGCACCTTCCCCGGTGGAGTTGTGCATGGGGTGTGTTTGGAACATTTTGTCACCTGCCGAGTCAAAAACTCAGCGATTCCCCATCTCAGCCCAGAAAGCAGGTAGAACAAGTTTTGTGGTGCCTTTCAGCTGCCTACTGGGGTAGTGTAGAAACTACCAACAGAACTCGTTTCTGGCACCTTCCCCGGTGGAGTTGTGCATGGGGTGTGTTTGGAACATTTTGTCAGCAGCCGAGTCCAAAATTCAGCGATTCCCCATCTCAGCCCAGAAAGCAGGTAGAACAAGTTTTGTGGTGCCTTTCAGCTGCCAACCGGGGTAGTGTAAAAACTACCAACAGAACTCGTTTCTGGCACCTTCCCCGGTGGAGGTGTGCATGGGGTGTGTTTGGAACATTTTGTCAGCAGCCGAGTCCAAAATTCAGTGATTCCCCATCTCAGCCCAGAAAGCAGGTAGAAAAACTTTTGTGGTGCCTTTCAGCTGCCTACCGGGGTACTGTAAAAACTACCAACAGAACTCGTTTCTGGCACCTTCCCCGGTGGAGCTGTGCATGGGGTGTGTTTGGAACATTTTGTCAGCAGCCGAGTCCAAAATTCAGCGATTCCCCATCTCAGCCCAGAAAGCAGGTAGAACAAGTTTTGTGGTGCCTTTCAGCTGCCTACCGGGGTAGTGTAAAAACTACCAACAGAACCCCTTTCTGGCACCTTCCCCGGTGGAGTTGTGCATGGGGTGTGTTTAGAACATTTTGTCACCAGCCGAGTCCAAAATTCAGCGATTCCCCATCTCAGCCCAGAAAGCAGGTAGAACAAGTTTTGTGGTGCCTTTCAGCTGCCTACCGGGGTAGTGTAAAAACTACCAACAGAATTCGTTTCTGGCACCTTCCCTGGTGGAGTTGTGCATGGGGTGTGTTTGGAACATTTTGTCAGCAGCCGAGTCCAAAATTCAGCTGTTCCCCATCTCTAGCCCAGGAAGCAGATAAGAACCCGGTTTTATGGTGCGTTTCAGCTGCCTACCGGGGTAGTGTAAAAACTACCAACAGAACTCGTTTCTGGCTCCTTTGCCGGAGGAGCTGTGCATGGGGTGTGTTTGGAACATTTTGTCAGCAGCCGAGTCCAAAATTCAGCTCTTCCCCATCTCAGCCCAGAAAGCAGGTAGAACAAGTTTTGTGGTGCCTTTCAGCTGCCTACCGGGGTAGTGTAAAAACTACCAAACAGAACTCGTTTCTGGCACCTTCCCCGGTGGAGTTGTGCATGGGGTGTGTTTGGAACATTTTGTTACCAGCCGAGTCCAAAATTCAGCTGTTCCCCATCTCAGCCCAGAAAGCAGGTAGAAAAACTTTTGTGGTGCCTTTCAGCTGCTCGCTACCGGGGTAGTGTAAAAACTACCAACAGAACTCCTTTCTGGCTCCTTTGCCGGTGGAGTTGTGCATGGGGGTGTGTTTGGAACATTTTGTCACCAGCCTAGTCCAAAATTTAGCCGTTCCCCATCTCAGCCCAGAAAGCAGGTAGAAAAACTTTTGTGGTGCCTTTCAGCTGCCTACCGGGGTAGTGTAAAAACTACCAACAGAACTCGTTTCTGGCACCTTCCCCGGTGGAGTTGTGCATGGGGGTGTGTTTGGAACATTTTGTTACCAGCCGAGTCCAAAATTCAGCGGTTCCCCATCTCAGCCCAGAAAGCAGGTAGAAAAAACTTTTGTGGTGCCTTTCAGCTGCCTACCGGGGTAGTGTAAAAACTACCAACAGAACTCGTTTCTGGCTCCTTTGCCGGTGGAGCTGTGCATGGGGTGTGTTTGGAACATTTTGTCACCAGCCTAGTCCAAATTTAGCCGTTCCCCATCTCAGCCCCAGAAAGCAGGTAGAAAAACTTTTGTGGTGCCTTTCAGCTGCCTACCGGGGTAGTGTAAAAAACTACCAACAGAACTCGTTTCTGGCACCTTCCCCGGTGGAGCTGTGCATGGGGTGTGTTTAGAACATTTTGTTACCAGCCGAGTCCAAAAGTCAGCGGTTCCCCATCTCAGCCCAGAAAGCAGGTAGAACAAGTTTTGTGGTGCCTTTCAGCTGCCTACCGGGGTAGTGTAAAAACTACCAACAGAACTCGTTTCTGGCACCTTCCTCGGTGGAGTTGTGCATGGGGTGTGTTTGGAACATTTTGTTACCAGCCGAGTCCAAAACTCAGCCGTTCCCCATCTCAGCCCAGAAAGCAGGTAGAACAAGTTTTGTGGTGCCTTTCAGCTGCCTACCGGGGGTAGTGTAAAAACTACCAACAGAACTCGTTTCTGGCACCTTTCCCCGGTGGAGTTGTGCATGGGGTGTGTTTGGAACATTTTGTCACCAGCCGAGTCCAAAACTCAGCGATTCCCCATCTCAGCCCAGAAAGCAGGTAGAACAAGTTTTGTGGTGCCTTTCAGCTGCCTACCGGGGTAGTGTAAAAACTACCAACAGAATTCGTTTTCTGGCACCTTCCCCGGTGGAGTTGTGCATGGGGTGTGTTTGGAACATTTTGTCAGCAGCCGAGTCCAAAATTCAGCTGTTCCCCATCTCTAGCCCAGGAAGCAGATAAGAACCCGGTTTTATGGTGCGTTTCAGCTGACTACCCGGGGGTACTGTAAAAACTACCAACAGAACTCGTTTCTGGCACCTTCCCCGGTGGAGTTGTGCATGGGGTGTGTTTGGAACATTTTGTCAGCAGCCGAGTCCAAAATTCAGAGCCGTTCCCCATCTCAGCCCAGAAAGCAGGTAGAACAAGTTTTGTGGTGCCTTTCAGCTGCCTACCGGTGGGTAGTGTAAAAACTACCAACAGAACTCGTTTCTGGCACTTCCTCGGTGGAGTTGTGCATGGGGTGTGTTTGGAACATTTTGTCAGCAGCCGAGTCCAAAACTCAGCTGTTCCCCATCTCAGCCCAGAAAGCAGGTAGAACAAGTTTTGTGGTGCCTTTCAGCTGCCTACCGGGGTAGTGTAAAAACTACCAACAGAACTCGTTTCTGGCACCTTCCCCGGTGGAGCTGTGCATGGGGTGTGTTTGGAACATTTTTGTCACCAGCCTAGTCCAAAATTCAGCCGTACCCCATCTCAGCCCAGAAAGCAGGGTAGAAAAAACTTTTGTGGTGCCTTTCAGCTGCCTACCGGGCTAGTGTAAAAAACTACCAACAGAACTCGTTTCTGGCACCTTCCCCGGTGGAGCTGTGCATGGGGTGTGTTTGGAACATTTTGTCACCAGCCGAGTCCAAAATTCAGCGATTCCCCATCTCAGCCCAGAAAGCAGGTACAACAAGTTTTGTGGTGCCTTTCAGCTGCCTACCGGGGTAGTGAAAAAACTACCAACAGAACTCGTTTCTGGCACCTTTGCCGGTGGAGTTGTGCATGGGGTGTGTTTGGAACATTTTGTCACCAGCCGAGTCCAAAATTCAGCGATTCCCCATCTCAGCACAGAAAGCAGGTAGAACAAGTTTTGTGGTGCCTTTCAGCTGCCTACCGGGGTAGTGTAAAAACTACCAACGGAACTCGATTCTGGCACCTTCCCCGGTGGAGTTGTGCATGGGGTGTGTTTGGAACATTTTGTCACCAGCCGAGTCCAAAATTCAGCGATTCCCCATCTCAGCCCAGAAAGCAGGTAGAACCGGTTTTTGTGGTGCCTTTCAGCTGCCTACCGGGGGTAGTGTAAAAACTACCAACAGAACTCGTTTCTGGCACCTTCCCCGGTGGAGCTGTGCATGGGGTGTGTTTGGAACATTTTGTCACCAGCCTAGTCCAAAATTCAGCGATTCCCCATCTCAGCCCAGAAAGCAGGTAGAACCGGTTTTATGGTGCCTTTCAGCTGCCTACCGGGGTAGTGTAAAAACTACCAACAGAACTCGTTTCTGGCACCTTCCCCGGTGGAGCTGTGCATGGGGTGTGTTTGGAACATTTTGTCACCAGCCGAGTCCAAAATTCAGCGATTCCCCATCACAGCCCAGAAAGCAGGTACAACAAGTTTTGTGGTGCCTTTCTCTTGCCTACCGGGGTAGTGTAAAAACTACCAACAGAACTCGTTTCTGGCACCTTCCCCGGTGGAGTTGTGCATGGGGTGTGTTTGGTACATTTTGTCACCAGCCGAGTCGAAAATTCAGCGATTCCCCATCTCAGCCCAGAAAGCAGGTAGAACAAGTTTTGTGGTGCCTTTCAGCTGCCTACCGGGGTAGTGTAAAAACTACCAACAGAACTCGTTTCTGGCACCTTCCCCGGTGGAGGTGTGCATGGGGTGTGTTTGGAACATTTTGTCAGCAGCCGAGTCCAAAACTCAGCGATTCCCCATCTCAGCCCAGAAAGCAGGTACAACAAGTTTTGTGGTGCCTTTCTCTTGCCTACCGGGGTAGTGTAAAAACTACCAACAGAACTCGTTTCTGGCACCTTCCCCGGTGGAGTTGTGCATGGGGTGTGTTTGGAACATTTTGTCACCAGCCGAGTCCAAAATTCAGCGATTCCCCATCTCAGCCCAGAAAGCAGGTAGAACAAGTTTTGTGGTGCCTTTCAGCTGCCTACCGGGGTAGTGTAAAAACTACCAACAGAACTCGTTTCTGGCACCTTCCCCGGTGGAGTTGTGCATGGGGTGTGTTTGGAACATTTTGTCAGCAGCCGAGTCCAAAATTCAGCTGTTCCCCATCTCTAGCCCAGGAAGCAGATAAGAACCGGTTTTATGGTGCGTTTCAGCTGCCTACCGGGGTAGTGTAAAAACTACCAACAGAACTCGTTTCTGGCTCCTTTGCCGGTGGAGCTGTGCATGGGGTGTGTTTGGAACATTTTGTCAGCAGCCGAGTCCAAAACTCAGCTGTTCCCCATCTCAGCCCAGAAAGCAGGTAGAACAAGTTTTGTGGTGCCTTTCAGCTGCCTACCGGGGTAGTGTAAAAACTACCAACAGAACTCCTTTCTGGCACCTTCCCCGGTGGAGTTGTGCATGGGGTGTGTTTGGAACATTTTGTCACCAGCCGAGTCCAAAACTCAGCGATTCCCCATCTCAGCCCAGAAAGCAGGTAGAACAAGTTTTGTGGTGCCTTTCAGCTGCCTACTGGGGTAGTGTAGAAACTACCAACAGAACTCGTTTCTGGCACCTTCCCCGGTGGAGTTGTGCATGGGGTGTGTTTGGAACATTTTGTCAGCAGCCGAGTCCAAAATTCAGCTCTTCCCCATCTCAGCCCAGAAAGCAGGTAGAACAAGTTTTGTGGTGCCTTTCAGCTGCCTACCGGGGTAGTGTAAAAACTACCAACAGAACTCGTTTCTGGCACCTTCCCCGGTGGAGTTGTGCATGGGGTGTGTTTGGAACATTTTGTTACCAGCCGAGTCCAAAATTCAGCTGTTCCCCATCTCAGCCCAGAAAGCAGGTAGAAAAACTTTTGTGGTGCCTTTCAGCTGCCTACCGGGGGTAGTGTAAAAACTACCAACAGAACTCCTTTCTGGCTCCTTTGCCGGTGGAGCTGTGCATGGGGTGTGTTTGGAACATTTTGTCACCAGCCGAGTCCAAAATTCAGCGGTTCCCCATCTCAGCCCAGAAAGCAGGTAGAAAAACTTTTGTGGTGCCTTTCAGCTGCCTACCGGGGTAGTGTAAAAACTACCAACAGAACTCGTTTCTGGCTCCTTTGCCGGTGGAGCTGTGCATGGGGTGTGTTTGGAACATTTTGTCACCAGCCTAGTCCAAAATATAGCCGTTCCCCATCTCAGCCCAGAAAGCAGGTAGAAAAACTTTTGTGGTGCCTTTCAGCTGCCTACCGGGGTAGTGTAAAAACTACCAACAGAACTCGTTTCTGGCACCTTCCCCGGTGGAGCTGTGCATGGGGTGTGTTTAGAACATTTTGTTACCAGCCGAGTCCAAAATTCAGCTGTTCCCCATCTCAGCCCAGAAAGCAGGTAGAACAAGTTTTGTGGTGCCTTTCAGCTGCCTACCGGGGTAGTGTAAAAACTACCAACAGAACTCGTTTCTGGCACCTTCCTCGGTGGAGTTGTGCATTGGGTGTGTTTGGAACATTTTGTTACCAGCCGAGTCCAAAACTCAGCCGTTCCCCATCTCAGCCCAGAAAGCAGGTAGAACAAGTTTTGTGGTGCCTTTCAGCTGCCTACCGGGGTAGTGTAAAAACTACCAACAGAATTCGTTTCTGGCACCTTCCCCGGTGGAGTTGTGCATGGGGTGTGTTTTGAACATTTTGTCAGTAGCCGAGTCCAAAATTCAGCTGTTCCCCATCTCTAGCCCAGGAAGCAGATAAGAACCGGTTTTATGGTGCGTTTCAGCTGACTACCGGGGGTACTGTAAAAACTACCAACAGAACTCGTTTCTGGCACCTTCCCCGGTGGAGTTGTGCATGGGGTGTGTTTGGAACATTTTGTCAGCAGCCGAGTCCAAAATTCAGCCGTTCCCCATCTCAGCCCAGAAAGCAGGTAGAACAAGTTTTGTGGTGCCTTTCAGCTGCCTACCGGGGTAGTGTAAAAACTACCAACAGAACTCGTTTCTGGCACCTTCCTCGGTGGAGTTGTGCATGGGGTGTGTTTGGAACATTTTGTCAGCAGCCGAGTCCAAAATTCAGCGATTCCCCATCTCAGCCCAGAAAGCAGGTACAACAAGTTTTGTGGTGCCTTTCAGCTGCCTACCGGGGTAGTGTAAAAACTACCAACAGAACTCGTTTCTGGCACCTTTGCCGGTGGAGTTGTGCATGGGGTGTGTTTGGAACATTTTGTCACCAGCCGAGTCCAAAATTCAGCGATTCCCCATCTCAGCACAGAAAGCAGGTAGAACAAGTTTTGTGGTGCCTTTCAGCTGCCTACCGGGGTAGTGTAAAAACTACCAACGGAACTCGATTCTGGCACCTTCCCCGGTGGAGTTGTGCATGGGGTGTGTTTGGAACATTTTGTCACCAGCCGAGTCCAAAATTCAGCGATTCCCCATCTCAGCCCAGAAAGCAGGTAGAACAAGTTTTGTGGTGCCTTTCAGCTGCCTACCGGGGTAGTGTAAAAACTACCAACAGAACTCGTTTCTGGCACCTTCCCCGGTGGAGCTGTGCATGGGGTGTGTTTGGAACATTTTGTCACCAGCCTAGTCCAAAATTCAGCGATTCCCCATCTCAGCCCAGAAAGCAGGTAGAACCGGTTTTATGGTGCCTTTCAGCTGCCTACCGGGGTAGTGTAAAAACTACCAACAGAACTCGTTTCTGGCACCTTCCCCGGTGGAGGTGTGCATGGGGTGTGTTTGGAACATTTTGTCACCAGCCGAGTCCAAAATTCAGCGATTCCCCATCTCAGCCCAGAAAGCAGGTAGAACAAGTTTTGTGGTGCCTTTCAGCTGCCTACCGGGGTAGTGTAAAAACTACCAACAGAACTCGTTTCTGGCACCTTCCCCGGTGGAGTTGTGCATGGGGTGTGTTTGGAACATTTTGTTACCAGCCGAGTCCAAAAGTCAGCGGTTCCCCATCTCAGCCCAGAAAGCAGGTAGAACAAGTTTTGTGGTGCCTTTCAGCTGCCTACCGGGGTAGTGTAAAAACTACCAACAGAACTCGTTTCTGGCACCTTTGCCGGTGGAGCTGTGCATGGGGTGTGTTTGGAACATTTTGTCACCAGCCGAGTCCAAAATTCAGCGATTCCCCATCACAGCCCAGAAAGCAGGTACAACAAGTTTTGTGGTGCCTTTCTCTTGCCTACCGGGGTAGTGTAAAAACTACCAACAGAACTCGTTTCTGGCACCTTCCCCGGTGGAGTTGTGCATGGGGTGTGTTTGGTACATTTTGTCACCAGCCGAGTCCAAAATTCAGCGATTCCCCATCTCAGCCCAGAAAGCAGGTAGAACAAGTTTTGTGGTGCCTTTCAGCTGCCTACCGGGGTAGTGTAAAAACTACCAACAGAACTCGTTTCTGGCACCTTCCCCGGTGGAGGTGTGCATGGGGTGTGTTTGGAACATTTTGTCAGCAGCCGAGTCCAAAACTCAGCGATTCCCCATCTCAGCCCAGAAAGCAGGTACAACAAGTTTTGTGGTGCCTTTCTCTTGCCTACCGGGGTAGTGTAAAAACTACCAACAGAACTCGTTTCTGGCACCTTCCCCGGTGGAGTTGTGCATGGGGTGTGTTTGGAACATTTTGTCACCAGCCGAGTCCAAAATTCAGCGATTCCCCATCTCAGCCCAGAAAGCAGGTAGAACAAGTTTTGTGGTGCCTTTCAGCTGCCTACCGGGGTAGTGTAAAAACTACCAACAGAACTCGTTTCTGGCACCTTCCCCGGTGGAGTTGTGCATGGGGTGTGTTTGGAACATTTTGTCACCAGCCGAGTCCAAAATTCAGCGATTCCCCATCTCAGCCCAGAAAGCAGGTAGAACAAGTTTTGTGGTGCCTTTCAGCTGCCTACCGGGGTAGTGTAAAAACTACCAACAGAACTCGTTTCTGGCACCTTCCCCGGTGGAATTGTGCATGGGGTGTGTTTGGTACATTTTGTCACCAGCCGAGTCCAAAACTCAGCGATTCCCCATCTCAGCCCAGAAAGCAGGTACAACAAGTTTTGTGGTGCCTTTCAGCTGCCTACCGGGGTAGTGTAAAAACTACCAACAGAACTCGTTTCTGGCACCTTCCCCGGTGGAGGTGTGCATGGGGTGTGTTTGGAACATTTTGTCAGCAGCCGAGTCCAAAACTCAGCGATTCCCCATCTCAGCCCAGAAAGCAGGTACAACAAGTTTTGTGGTGCCTTTCTCTTGCCTACCGGGGTAGTGTAAAAACTACCAACAGAACTCGTTTCTGGCACCTTCCCCGGTGGAGTTGTGCATGGGGTGTGTTTGGAACATTTTGTCACCAGCCGAGTCCAAAATTCAGCGATTCCCCATCTCAGCCCAGAAAGCAGGTAGAACAAGTTTTGTGGTGCCTTTCAGCTGCCTACCGGGGTAGTGTAAAAACTACCAACAGAACTCGTTTCTGGCACCTTCCCCGGTGGAGTTGTGCATGGGGTGTGTTTGGAACATTTTGTCACCAGCCGAGTCCAAAATTCAGCGATTCCCCATCTCAGCCCAGAAAGCAGGTAGAACAAGTTTTGTGGTGCCTTTCAGCTGCCTACCGGGGTAGTGTAAAAACTACCAACAGAACTCGTTTCTGGCACCTTCCCCGGTGGAGGTGTGCATGGGGTGTGTTTGGAACATTTTGTCACCAGCCGAGTCCAAAATTCAGCGATTCCCCATCTCAGCCCAGAAAGCAGGTACAACAAGTTTTGTGGTGCCTTTCTCTTGCCTACCGGGGTAGTGTAAAAACTACCAACAGAACTCGTTTCTGGCACCTTCCCCGGTGGAGCTGTGCATGGGGTGTGTTTGGAACATTTTGTCACCAGCCTAGTCCAAAATTCAGCCGTAACCCATCTCAGCCCAGAAAGCAGGTAGAAAAACTTTTGTGGTGCCTTTCAGCTGCCTACCGGGGTAGTGTAAAAACTACCAACAGAACTCGTTTCTGGCACCTTCCCCGGTGGAGCTGTGCATGGGGTGTGTTTGGAACATTTTGTCACCAGCCGAGTCCAAAATTCAGCGATTCCCCATCTCAGCCCAGAAAGCAGGTACAACAAGTTTTGTGGTGCCTTTCAGCTGCCTACCGGGGTAGTGTAAAAACTACCAACAGAACTCGTTTCTGACACCTTTGCCGGTGGAGTTGTGCATGGGGTGTGTTTGGAACATTTTGTCACCAGCCGAGTCCAAAATTCAGCGATTCCCCATCTCAGCCCAGAAAGCAGGTAGAACAAGTTTTGTGGTGCCTTTCAGCTGCCTACCGGGGTAGTGTAAAAACTACCAACAGAACTCGTTTCTGGCACCTTCCCCGGTGGAGCTGTGCATGGGGTGTGTTTGGAACATTTTGTCACCAGCCTAGTCCAAAATTCAGCGATTCCCCATCTCAGCCCAGAAAGCAGGTAGAACAAGTTTTGTGGTGCCTTTCAGCTGCCTACCGGGGTAGTGTAAAAACTACCAACAGAACTCGTTTCTGGCACCTTCCCCGGTGGAGCTGTGCATGGGGTGTGTTTGGAACATTTTGTCACCAGCCGAGTCCAAAATTCAGCGATTCCCCATCTCAGCCCAGAAAGCAGGTAGAACAAGTTTTGTGGTGCCTTTCAGCTGCCTACCGGGGTAGTGTAAAAACTACCAACAGAACTCGTTTCTGGCACCTTCCCCGGTGGAGTTGTGCATGGGGTGTGTTTGGAACATTTTGTTACCAGCCGAGTCCAAAAGTCAGCGGTTCCCCATCTCAGCCCAGAAAGCAGGTAGAACAAGTTTTGTGGTGCCTTTCAGCTGCCTACCGGGGTAGTGTAAAAACTACCAACAGAACTCGTTTCTGGCACCTTTGCCGGTGGAGCTGTGCATGGGGTGTGTTTGGAACATTTTGTCACCAGCCGAGTCCAAAATTCAGCGATTCCCCATCACAGCCCAGAAAGCAGGTACAACAAGTTTTGTGGTGCCTTTCTCTTGCCTACCGGGGTAGTGTAAAAACTACCAACAGAACTCGTTTCTGGCGCCTTCCCCGGTGGAGTTGTGCATGGGGTGTGTTTGGAACATTTTGTCACCAGCCGAGTCCAAAATTCAGCCGTTCCCCATCTCAGCCCAGAAAGCAGGTAGAACAAGTTTTGTGGTGCCTTTCTCTTGCCTACCGGGGTAGTGTAAAAACTACCAACAGAACTCGTTTCTGGCACCTTCCCCGGTGGAATTGTGCATGGGGTGTGTTTGGTACATTTTGTCAGCAGCCGAGTCCAAAACTCAGCGATTCCCCATCTCAGCCCAGAAAGCAGGTACAACAAGTTTTGTGGTGCCTTTCTCTTGCCTACAGGGGTAGTGTAAAAACTACCAACAGAACTCGTTTCTGGCACCTTCCCCGGTGGAGTTGTGCATGGGGTGTGTTTGGAACATTTTGTCACCAGCCGAGTCCAAAATTCATCTGTTCCCCATCTCAGCCCAGAAAGCAGGTAGAACAAGTTTTGTGGTGCCTTTCTCTTGCCTACCGGGGTAGTGTAAAAACTACCAACAGAACTCGTTTCTGGCACCTTCCCCGGTGGAGTTGTGCATGGGGTGTGTTTGGAACATTTTGTCACCAGCCGAGTCCAAAATTCAGTGGTTCCCCATCTCAGCCCAGAAAGCAGGTAGAACAAGTTTTGTGGTGCCTTTCAGCTGCCTACCGGGGTAGTGTAAAAACTACCAACAGAACTCGTTTCTGGCACCTTCCCCGGTGGAGGTGTGCATGGGGTGTGTTTGGAACATTTTGTCACCAGCCGAGTCCAAAATTCAGCGATTCCCCATCTCAGCCCAGAAAGCAGGTAGAACAAGTTTTGTGGTGCCTTTCAGCTGCCTACCGGGGTAGTGTAAAAACTACCAACAGAACTCGTTTCTGGCACCTTCCCCGGTGGAATTGTGCATGGGGTGTGTTTGGAACATTTTGTCACCAGCCGAGTCCAAAATTCAGCGATTCCCCATCTCAGCCCAGAAAGCAGGTACAACAAGTTTTGTGGTGCCTTTCTCTTGCCTACCGGGGTAGTGTAAAAACTACCAACAGAACTCGTTTCTGGCACCTTCCCCGGTGGAGTTGTGCATGGGGTTTTGTTCGAACATTTTGTCTCCATCCGACTGCAACAATCAGCGATACCCCATCTCAGCCCAGAAAGCAGGTAGAACAAGTTTTGTGGTGCCTTTCAGCTGCCTCCCGGAGCACTGTAAAAATACCAACAGAACTCCTTTCTGGCACCTTCCCCGGTGGAGTTGTGCATGAGGTGTGTTTGGAACTTTTTGCCACCACCCGACTCCAAAAATTCAGCGATTCCCCATCTCAGCCCAGAAAGCAGGTAGAACAAGTTTTGTGGTGCCTTTCAGCTGCCTACGGGGGCAGTGTAAGAACTACCAAGAGAACTCCTTTCTTGCACCTTCCCCGGTGGAGTTGTGCATGGGGTGTGTTTGGAACATTTTGCCGCCAGCCGACCGCAACAATCAGCGATTCCCCATCTCAGCCCAGAAAGGAGGTAGAAAAACTTTTGTGGTGCCTTTCAGCTGCCTACCGGGCTAGTGTAAAAACTACCAACAGAACTCGTTTCTGGCACCTTCCCCGGTGGAGCTGTGCATGGGGTGTGTTTGGAACATTTTGTCACCAGCCGAGTCCAAAATTCAGCGATTCCCCATCTCAGCCCAGAAAGCAGGTACAACAAGTTTTGTGGTGCCTTTCAGCTGCCTACCGGGGTAGTGTAAAAACTACCAACGGAACTCGTTTCTGGCACCTTCCCCGGTGGAGCTGTGCATGGGGTGTGTTTGGAACATTTTGTCACCAGCCTAGTCCAAAATGCAGCCGTTCCCCATCTCAGCCCAGAAAGCAGGTAGAAAAACTTTTGTGGTGCCTTTCAGCTGCCTACCGGGGTAGTGTAAAAACTACCAACAGAACTCGTTTCTGGCACCTTCCCCGGTGGAGCTGTGCATGGGGTGTGTTTGGAACATTTTGTCACCAGCCGAGTCCAAAATTCAGCGATTCCCCATCTCAGCACAGAAAGCAGGTAGAACAAGTTTTGTGGTGCCTTTCAGCTGCCTACCGGGGTAGTGTAAAAACTACCAACAGAACTCGTTTCTGGCACCTTCCCCGGTGGAGTTGTGCATGGGGTGTGTTTGGAACATTTTGTTACCAGCCGAGTCCAAAAGTCAGCGGTTCCCCATCTCAGCCCAGAAAGCAGGTAGAACAAGTTTTGTGGTGCCTTTCAGCTGCCTACCGGGGTAGTGTAAAAACTACCAACAGAACTCGTTTCTGGCACCTTCGCCGGTGGAGCTGTGCATGGGGTGTGTTTGGAACATTTTGTCACCAGCCGAGTCCAAAATTCAGCGATTCCCCATCACAGCCCAGGAAGCAGGTACAACAAGTTTTGTGGTGCCTTTCTCTTGCCTACAGGGGTAGTGTAAAAACTACCAACAGAACTCGTTTCTGGCACCTTCCCCGGTGGAGTTGTGCATGGGGTGTGTTTAGAACATTTTGTCACCAGCCGAGTCCAAAATTCAGCGATTCCCCATCTCAGCCCAGAAAGCAGGTAGAACAAGTTTTGTGGTGCCTTTCAGCTGCCTACCGGGGTAGTGTAAAAACTACCAACAGAACTCGTTTCTGGCACCTTCCCCGGTGGAGTTCTGCATGGGGTGTGTTTGGAACATTTTGTCACCAGCCGAGTCCAAAATTCAGTGATTCCCCATCTCAGCCCAGAAAGCAGGTAGAACAAGTTTTGTGGTGCCTTTCAGCTGCCTACCGGGGTAGTGTAAAAACTACCAACAGAACTCGTTTCTGGCACCTTCCCCGGTGGAGGTGTGCATGGGGTGTGTTTGGAACATTTTGTCACCAGCCGAGTCCAAAATTCAGCGATTCCCCATCTCAGCCCAGAAAGCAGGTAGAACAAGTTTTGTGGTGCCTTTCTCTTGCCTACCGGGGTAGTGTAAAAACTACCAACAGAACTCGTTTCTGGCACCTTCCCCGGTGGAGTTGTGCATGGGGTGTGTTTGGAACATTTTGTCACCAGCCGAGTCCAAAATTCAGCGATTCCCCATCTCAGCCCAGAAAGCAGGTAGAACAAGTTTTGTGGTGCCTTTCAGCTGCCTACCGGGGTAGTGTAAAAACTACCAACAGAACTCGTTTCTGGCACCTTCCCCGGTGGAGCTGTGCATGGGGTGTGTTTGGAACATTTTGTCACCAGCCGAGTCCAAAATTCAGCGATTCCCCATCTCAGCCCAGAAAGCAGGTACAACAAGTTTTGTGGTGCCTTTCAGCTGCCTACCGGGGTAGTGTAAAAACTACCAACAGAACTCGTTTCTGGCACCTTCCCCGGTGGAGCTGTGCATGGGTTGTGTTTGGAAAATTTTGTCACCAGCCGAGTCCAAAATTCAGCGATTCCCCATCTCAGCACAGAAAGCAGGTAGAACAAGTTTTGTGGTGCCTTTCAGCTGCCTACCGGGGTAGTGTAAAAACTACCAACGGAACTCGATTCTGGCACCTTCCCCGGTGGAGTTGTGCATGGGGTGTGTTTGGAACATTTTGTCACCAGCCGAGTCCAAAATTCAGCGATTCCCCATCTCAGCCCAGAAAGCAGGTAGAACAAGTTTTGTGGTGCCTTTCAGCTGCCTACCGGGGTAGTGTAAAAACTACCAACAGAACTCGTTTCTGGCACCTTCCCCGGTGGAGCTGTGCATGGGGTGTGTTTGGAACATTTTGTCACCAGCCTAGTCTAAAATGCAGCCGTTCCCCATCTCAGCCCAGAAAGCAGGTAGAAAAACTTTTGTGGTGCCTTTCAGCTGCCTACCGGGGTAGTGTAAAAACTACCAACAGAACTCGTTTCTGGCACCTTCCCCGGTGGAGCTGTGCATGGGGTGTGTTTGGAACATTTTGTCACCAGCCGAGTCCAAAATTCAGCGATTCCCCATCTCAGCACAGAAAGCAGGTAGAACAAGTTTTGTGGTGCCTTTCAGCTGCCTACCGGGGTAGTGTAAAAACTACCAACAGAACTCGTTTCTGGCACCTTCCCCGGTGGAGTTGTGCATGGGGTGTGTTTGGAACATTTTGTTACCAGCCGAGTCCAAAAGTCAGCGGTTCCCCATCTCAGCCCAGAAAGCAGGTAGAACAAGTTTTGTGGTGCCTTTCAGCTGCCTACCGGGGTAGTGTAAAAACTACCAACAGAACTCGTTTCTGGCACCTTCGCCGGTGGAGCTGTGCATGGGGTGTGTTTGGAACATTTTGTCACCAGCCGAGTCCAAAATTCAGCGATTCCCCATCACAGCCCAGAAAGCAGGTACAACAAGTTTTGTGGTGCCTTTCTCTTGCCTACCGGGGTAGTGTAAAAACTACCAACAGAACTCGTTTCTGGCACCTTCCCCGGTGGAGTTGTGCATGGGGTGTGTTTGGAACATTTTGTCACCAGCCGAGTCCAAAATTCAGCGATTCCCCATCTCAGCCCAGAAAGCAGGTAGAACAAGTTTTGTGGTGCCTTTCAGCTGCCTACCGGGGTAGTGTAAAAACTACCAAAAGAACTCGTTTCTGGCACCTTCCCCGGTGGAGGTGTGCATGGGGTGTGTTTGGAACATTTTGTCAGCAGCCGAGTCCAAAATTCAGCGATTCCCCATCTCAGCCCAGAAAGCAGGTACAACAAGTTTTGTGGTGCCTTTCTCTTGCCTACAGGGGTAGTGTAAAAACTACCAACAGAACTCGTTTCTGGCACCTTCCCCGGTGGAGTTGTGCATGGGGTGTGTTTAGAACATTTTGTCACCAGCCGAGTCCAAAATTCAGCGATTCCCCATCTCAGCCCAGAAAGCAGGTAGAACAAGTTTTGTGGTGCCTTTCAGCTGCCTACCGGGGTAGTGTAAAAACTACCAACAGAACTCGTTTCTGGCACCTTCCCCGGTGGAGTTGTGCATGGGGTGTGTTTGGAACATTTTGTCACCAGCCGAGTCCAAAATTCAGTGATTCCCCATCTCAGCCCAGAAAGCAGGTAGAACAAGTTTTGTGGTGCCTTTCAGCTGCCTACCGGGGTAGTGTAAAAACTACCAACAGAACTCGTTTCTGGCACCTTCCCCGGTGGAGGTGTGCATGGGGTGTGTTTGGAACATTTTGTCACCAGCCGAGTCCAAAATTCAGCGATTCCCCATCTCAGCCCAGAAAGCAGGTACAACAAGTTTTGTGGTGCCTTTCTCTTGCCTACCGGGGTAGTGTAAAAACTACCAACAGAACTCGTTTCTGGCACCTTCCCCGGTGGAGTTGTGCATGGGGTTTTGTTGGAACATTTTGTCTCCAGCCGACTGCAACAATCAGCGATACCCCATCTCAGCCCAGAAAGGAGGTAGATAAACTTTTGTGGTGCCTTTCACCTAGCTACCTGACAGTGTAAAAACTACCAAGAGAACTCCTTTCTGGAACCTTCCCCGGTGGAGTTGTGCATGGGCTGTGTTTGCAACACTTTGTCACCATCCCAGTCCAAAATTCAGCGATTCCCCACCTCAGCCCAGAAAGCAGGTAGAACAACGTTTGTGGTGCCTTTCACCTAGCTACCGGGGCAGTGTAAGAACTACCAACAGAACTCCTTTCTGGCACCTTCCCCGGTGGAATTGTGCATGGGGTGTGTTTGAACTTATTTGTCTCGGGCCGAATCCAGAAGTCAGCGATTCCCCATCTCAGCCCAGGAAGCAGGTAGAACAACTTTTGTGAAGCCATTCAGCTGCCTACCGGGCAGTGTAAGAACTACCAACAGAACTCCTTTCTAGCACCTTCCCCGGTGGAGTTGTGCATGGGGTGTTTTTGGAACTTTTCGTCTCCAGCCGACCGCAACAATCAGCGATTCCCCATCTCAGCCCAGAAAGCAGGTAGAACAACTTCTTTGGTGCCTTTCAGCTGCCTCCCGGAGCACTGTAAAAACTACCAAGAGAACTCCTTTCTGGCACCTTCCCCGGTGGAGCTGTGCATGGGGTGTGTTTGGAACATTTTGTCACCAGCCGAGTCCAAAATTCAGCCGTTCCCCATCTCAGCCCAGAAAGCAGGTAGAACAAGTTTTGTGGTGCCTTTCAGCTGCCTATCGGGGTAGTGTAAAAACTACCAACAGAACTCGTTTCTGGCACCTTCCCCGGTGGAGTTGTGCATGGGGTGTGTTTGGAACATTTTGTCAGCAGCCGAGTCCAAAATTCAGCCGTTCCCCATCTCAGCCCAGAAAGCAGGTAGAAAAACTTTTGTGGTGCCTTTCAGCTGCCTACCGGGGTAGTGTAAAAACTACCAACAGAACTCGTTTCTGGCACCTTTGCCGGTGGAGCTGTGCATGGGGTGTGTTTGGAACATTTTGTTACCAGCCGAGTCCAAAATTCAGCCGTTCCCCATCTCAGCCCAGAAAGCAGGTAGAACAAGTTTTGTGGTGCCTTTCAGCTGCCTACCGGGGTAGTGTAAAAACTACCAACAGAACTCCTTTCTGGCACCTTTGCCGGTGGAGCTGTGCATGGGGTGTGTTTAGAACATTTTGTTACCAGCCGAGTCCAAAACTCAGCTGTTCCCCACCTCAGCCCAGAAAGCAGGTAGAACAAGTTTTGTGGTGCCTTTCAGCTGTCTACCGGGGTAGTGTAAAAACTACCAACAGAACTCGTTTCTGGCACCTTCCCCGGTGGAGCTGTGCATGGGGTGTGTTTAGAACAATTTGTCAGCAGCCGAGTCCAAAATTCAGCTGATCCCCATCTCAGCCCAGAAAGCAGGTAGAAAAACTTTTGTGGTGCCTTTCAGCTGCCTATCGGGGTAGTGTAAAAACTACCAACAGAACTCGTTTCTGGCACCTTCCTCGGTGGAGTTGTGCATGGGGTGTGTTTGGAACATTTTGTCAGCAGCCGAGTCCAAAATTCAGCGATTCCCCATCTCAGCCCAGAAAGCAGGTAGAACAAGTTTTGTGGTGCCTTTCTCTTCCCTACCGGGGTAGTGTAAAAACTACCAACAGAACTCGTTTCTGGCACCTTCCCCGGTGGAGTTGTGCATGGGGTGTGTTTGGAACATTTTGTTACCAGCCGAGTCCAAAAGTCAGCGGTTCCCCATCTCAGCCCAGAAAGCAGGTAGAAAATCTTTTGTGGTGCCTTTCAGCTGCCTACCGGGGTAGTGTAAAAACTACCAACAGAACTCGTTTCTGGCACCTTTGCCGGTGGAGCTGTGCATGGGGTGTTTTTGGAACATTTTGTCACCAGCCGAGTCCAAAATTCAGCGATTCCCCATCACAGCCCAGAAAGCAGGTACAACAAGTTTTGTGGTGCCTTTCAGCTGCCTACCGGGGTAGTGTAAAAACTACCAACAGAACTCGTTTCTGGCACCTTCCCCGGTGGAGTTGTGCATGGGGTGTGTTTGGAACATTTTGTCAGCAGCCGAGTCCAAAATTCAGCGATTCCCCATCTCAGCCCAGAAAGCAGGTAGAACAAGTTTTGTGGTGCCTTTCAGCTGCCTACCGGGGTAGTGTAAAAACTACCAACAGAACTCGTTTCTGGCACCTTCCCCGGTGGAGGTGTGCATGGGGTGTGTTTGGAACATTTTGTCAGCAGCCGAGTCCAAAACTCAGCGATTCCCCATCTCAGCCCAGAAAGCAGGTACAACAAGTTTTGTGGTGCCTTTCTCTTGCCTACCGGGGTAGTGTAAAAACTACCAACAGAACTCGTTTCTGGCACCTTCCCCGGTGGAGTTGTGCATGGGGTGTGTTTGGAACATTTTGTCACCAGCCGAGTCCAAAATTCAGCGATTCCCCATCTCAGCCCAGAAAGCAGGTAGAACAAGTTTTGTGGTGCCTTTCAGCTGCCTACCGGGGTAGTGTAAAAACTACCAACAGAACTCGTTTCTGGCACCTTCCCCGGTGGAATTGTGCATGGGGTGTGTTTGGAACATTTTGTCACCAGCCGAGTCCAAAATTCAGCGATTCCCCATCTCAGCCCAGAAAGCAGGTACAACAAGTTTTGTGGTGCCTTTCTCTTGCCTACCGGGGTAGTGTAAAAACTACCAACAGAACTCGTTTCTGGCACCTTCCCCGGTGGAGTTGTGCATGGGGTTTTGTTCGAACATTTTTTCTCCAGCCGACTGCAACAATCAGCGATACCCCATCTCAGCCCAGAAAGCAGGTAGAACAACTTTTGTGGTGCCTTTCAGCTGCCTCCCGGAGCACTGTAAAAATACCAACAGAACTCCTTTCTGGCACCTTCCCCGGTGGAGTTGTGCATGAGGTGTGTTTGGAACTTTTTGCCACCACCCGACTCCAAAAATTCAGCGATTCCCCATCTCAGCCCAGAAAGCAGGTAGAACAAGTTTTGTGGTGCCTTTCAGCTGCCTACGGGGGCAGTGTAAGAACTACCAAGAGAACTCCTTTCTTGCACCTTCCCCGGTGGAGTTGTGCATGGGGTGTGTTTGGAACATTTTGCCGCCAGCCGACCGCAACAATCAGCGATTCCCCATCTCAGCCCAGAAAGGAGGTAGAAAAACTTTTGTGGTGCCTTTCAGCTGCCTACCGGGCTAGTGTAAAAACTACCAACAGAACTCGTTTCTGGCACCTTCCCCGGTGGAGCTGTGCATGGGGTGTGTTTGGAACATTTTGTCACCAGCCGAGTCCAAAATTCAGCGATTCCCCATCTCAGCCCAGAAAGCAGGTACAACAAGTTTTGTGGTGCCTTTCAGCTGCCTACCGGGGTAGTGTAAAAACTACCAACAGAACTCGTTTCTGGCACCTTCCCCGGTGGAGCTGTGCATGGGTTGTGTTTGGAAAATTTTGTCACCAGCCGAGTCCAAAATTCAGCGATTCCCCATCTCAGCACAGAAAGCAGGTAGAACAAGTTTTGTGGTGCCTTTCAGCTGCCTACCGGGGTAGTGTAAAAACTACCAACGGAACTCGATTCTGGCACCTTCCCCGGTGGAGTTGTGCATGGGGTGTGTTTGGAACATTTTGTCACCAGCCGAGTCCAAAATTCAGCGATTCCCCATCTCAGCCCAGAAAGCAGGTAGAACAAGTTTTGTGGTGCCTTTCAGCTGCCTACCGGGGTAGTGTAAAAACTACCAACAGAACTCGTTTCTGGCACCTTCCCCGGTGGAGCTGTGCATGGGGTGTGTTTGGAACATTTTGTCACCAGCCGAGTCCAAAATTCAGCGATTCCCCATCTCAGCCCAGAAAGCAGGTAGAACAAGTTTTGTGGTGCCTTTCAGCTGCCTACCGGGGTAGTGTAAAAACTACCAACAGAACTCGTTTCTGGCACCTTCCCCGGTGGAGTTGTGCATGGGGTGTGTTTGGAACATTTTGTTACCAGCCGAGTCCAAAAGTCAGCCGTTCCCCATCTCAGCCCAGAAAGCAGGTAGAACAAGTTTTGTGGTGCCTTTCAGCTGCCTACCGGGGTAGTGTAAAAACTACCAACAGAACTCGTTTCTGGCACCTTCGCCGGTGGAGCTGTGCATGGGGTGTGTTTGGAACATTTTGTCACCAGCCGAGTCCAAAATTCAGCGATTCCCCATCACAGCCCAGAAAGCAGGTACAACAAGTTTTGTGGTGCCTTTCTCTTGCCTACCGGGGTAGTGTAAAAACTACCAACAGAACTCGTTTCTGGCACCTTCCCCGGTGGAGTTGTGCATGGGGTGTGTTTGGAACATTTTGTCACCAGCCGAGTCCAAAATTCAGCGATTCCCCATCTCAGCCCAGAAAGCAGGTAGAACAAGTTTTGTGGTGCCTTTCAGCTGCCTACCGGGGTAGTGTAAAAACTACCAACAGAACTCCTTTCTGGCACCTTCCCCGGTGGAGGTGTGCATGGGGTGTGTTTGGAACATTTTGTCAGCAGCAGAGTCCAAAACTCAGCGATTCCCCATCTCAGCCCAGAAAGCAGGTACAACAAGTTTTGTGGTGCCTTTCTCTTGCCTACAGGGGTAGTGTAAAAACTACCAACAGAACTCGTTTCTGGCACCTTCCCCGGTGGAGTTGTGCATGGGGTGTGTTTAGAACATTTTGTCACCAGCCGAGTCCAAAATTCAGCGATTCCCCATCTCAGCCCAGAAAGCAGGTAGAACAAGTTTTGTGGTGCCTTTCAGCTGCCTACCGGGGTAGTGTAAAAACTACCAACAGAACTCGTTTCTGGCACCTTCCCCGGTGGAGTTGTGCATGGGGTGTGTTTGGAACATTTTGTCACCAGCCGAGTCCAAAATTCAGTGATTCCCCATCTCAGCCCAGAAAGCAGGTAGAACAAGTTTTGTGGTGCCTTTCAGCTGCCTACCGGGGTAGTGTAAAAACTACCAACAGAACTCGTTTCTGGCACCTTCCCCGGTGGAGGTGTGCATGGGGTGTGTTTGGAACATTTTGTCACCAGCCGAGTCCAAAATTCAGCGATTCCCCATCTCAGCCCAGAAAGCAGGTACAACAAGTTTTGTGGTGCCTTTCTCTTGCCTACCGGGGTAGTGTAAAAACTACCAACAGAACTCGTTTCTGGCACCTTCCCCGGTGGAGTTGTGCATGGGGTTTTGTTGGAACATTTTGTCTCCAGCCGACTGCAACAATCAGCGATACCCCATCTCAGCCCAGAAAGGAGGTAGATAAACTTTTGTGGTGCCTTTCACCTAGCTACCTGACAGTGTAAAAACTACCAAGAGAACTCCTTTCTGGAACCTTCCCCGGTGGAGTTGTGCATGGGCTGTGTTTGCAACACTTTGTCACCATCCCAGTCCAAAATTCAGCGATTCCCCACCTCAGCCCAGAAAGCAGGTAGAACAACTTTTGTGGTGCCTTTCACCTAGCTACCGGGGCAGTGTAAAAACTACCAACAGAACTCGTTTCTGGCACCTTCCCCGGTGGAATTGTGCATGGGGTGTGTTTGAACTTATTTGTCTCGGGCCGAATCCAGAAGTCAGCGATTCCCCATCTCAGCCCAGGAAGCAGGTAGAACAACTTTTGTGAAGCCATTCAGCTGCCTACCGGGCAGTGTAAGAACTACCAACAGAACTCCTTTCTAGCACCTTCCCCGGTGGAGTTGTGCATGGGGTGTTTTTGGAACTTTTCGTCTCCAGCCGACCGCAACAATCAGCGATTCCCCATCTCAGCCCAGAAAGCAGGTAGAACAACTTCTTTGGTGCCTTTCAGCTGCCTCCCGGAGCACTGTAAAAACTACCAAGAGAACTCCTTTCTGGCACCTTCCCCGGTGGAGCTGTGCATGGGGTGTGTTTGGAACATTTTGTCACCAGCCGAGTCCAAAATTCAGCCGTTCCCCATCTCAGCCCAGAAAGCAGGTAGAACAAGTTTTGTGGTGCCTTTCAGCTGCCTATCGGGGTAGTGTAAAAACTACCAACAGAACTCGTTTCTGGCACCTTCCCCGGTGGAGTTGTGCATGGGGTGTGTTTGGAACATTTTGTCAGCAGCCGAGTCCAAAACTCAGCTGTTCCCCATCTCAGCCCAGAAAGCAGGTAGAAAAACTTTTGTGGTGCCTTTCAGCTGCCTACCGGGGTAGTGTAAAAACTACCAACAGAACTCGTTTCTGGCACCTTTGCCGGTGGAGCTGTGCATGGGGTGTGTTTGGAACATTTTGTTACCAGCCGAGTCCAAAAGTCAGCCGTTCCCCATCTCAGCCCAGAAAGCAGGTAGAACAAGTTTTGTGGTGCCTTTCAGCTGCCTACCGGGGTAGTGTAAAAACTACCAACAGAACTCCTTTCTGGCACCTTTGCCGGTGGAGCTGTGCATGGGGTGTGTTTAGAACATTTTGTTACCAGCCGAGTCCAAAACTCAGCTGTTCCCCACCTCAGCCCAGAAAGCAGGTAGAACAAGTTTTGTGGTGCCTTTCAGCTGTCTACCGGGGTAGTGTAAAAACTACCAACAGAACTCGTTTCTGGCACCTTCCCCGGTGGAGCTGTGCATGGGGTGTGTTTGGAACATTTTGTCAGCAGCCGAGTCCAAAATTCAGCTGATCCCCATCTCAGCCCAGAAAGCAGGTAGAAAAACTTCTGTGGTGCCTTTCAGCTGCCTACCGGGGTAGTGTAAAAACTACCAACAGAACTCGTTTCTGGCACCTTTGCCAGTGGAGGTGTGCATGGGGTGTGTTTGGAACATTTTGTCAGCAGCCGAGTCCAAAATTCAGCCGTTCCCCATCTCAGCCCAGAAAGCAGGTAGAACAAGTTTTGTGGTGCCTTTCTCTTGCCTACCGGGGTAGTGTAAAAACTACCAACAGAACTCGTTTCTGGCACCTTCCCCGGTGGAGCTGTGCATGGGGTGTGTTTGGAACATTTTGTCAGCAGCCGAGTCCAAAATTCAGCGATTCCCCATCTCAGCCCAGAAAGCAGGTAGAAAAAACTTTTGTGGTGCCTTTCAGCTGCCTATCGGGGTAGTGTAAAAACTACCAACAGAACTCGTTTCTGGCACCTTCCTCGGTGGAGTTGTGCATGGGGTGTGTTTGGAACATTTTGTCAGCAGCCGAGTCCAAAATTCAGCGATTCCCCATCTCAGCCCAGAAAGCAGGTAGAACAAGTTTTGTGGTGCCTTTCTCTTCCCTACCGGGGTAGTGTAAAAACTACCAACAGAACTCGTTTCTGGCACCTTCCCCGGTGGAGTTGTGCATGGGGTGTGTTTGGAACATTTTGTTACCAGCCGAGTCCAAAAGTCAGCGGTTCCCCATCTCAGCCCAGAAAGCAGGTAGAAAATCTTTTGTGGTGCCTTTCAGCTGCCTACCGGGGTAGTGTAAAAACTACCAACAGAACTCGTTTCTGGCACCTTTGCCGGTGGAGCTGTGCATGGGGTGTGTTTGGAACATTTTGTCACCAGCCGAGTCCAAAATTCAGCGATTCCCCATCACAGCCCAGAAAGCAGGTACAACAAGTTTTGTGGTGCCTTTCAGCTGCCTACCGGGGTAGTGTAAAAACTACCAACAGAACTCGTTTCTGGCACCTTCCCCGGTGGAGCTGTGCATGGGGTGTGTTTGGAACATTTTGTCAGCAGCCGAGTCCAAAACTCAGCGATTCCCCATCTCAGCCCAGAAAGCAGGTACAACAAGTTTTGTGGTGCCTTTCTCTTGCCTACCGGGGTAGTGTAAAAAACTACCAACAGAACTCGTTTCTGGCACCTTCCCCGGTGGAGTTGTGCATGGGGTGTGTTTGGAACATTTTGTCACCAGCCGAGTCCAAAATTCAGCGATTCCCCATCTCAGCCCAGAAAGCAGGTAGAACAAGTTTTGTGGTGCCTTTCAGCTGCCTACCGGGGTAGTGTAAAAACTACCAACAGAACTCGTTTCTGGCACCTTCCCCGGTGGAGTTGTGCATGGGGGTGTGTTTGGAACATTTTGTCACCAGCCGAGTCCAAAATTCAGCGATTCCCCATCTCAGCCCAGAAAGCAGGTAGAACAAGTTTTGTGGTGCCTTTCAGCTGCCTACCGGGGTAGTGTAAAAAACTACCAACAGAACTCGTTTCTGGCACCTTCCCCGGTGAAGCTGTGCATGGGGTGTGTTTAGAACATTTTGTCAGCAGCCGAGTCCAAAATTCAGCGATTCCCCATCTCAGCCCAGAAAGCAGGTACAACAAGTTTTGTGGTGCCTTTCTCTTGCCTACCGGGGTAGTGTAAAAACTACCAACAGAACTCGTTTCTGGCACCTTCCCCGGTGGAGTTGTGCATGGGGTTTTGTTGGAACATTTTGTCTCCAGCCGACTGCAACAATCAGCGATACCCCATCTCAGCCCAGAAAGCAGGTAGAACAAGTTTTGTGGTGCCTTTCAGCTGCCTCCCGGAGCACTGTAAAAATACCAACAGAACTCCTTTCTGGCACCTTCCCCGGTGGAGTTGTGCATGAGGTGTGTTTGGAACTTTTTGCCACCACCCGACTCCAAAAATTCAGCGATTCCCCATCTCAGCCCAGAAAGCAGGTAGAACAAGTTTTGTGGTGCCTTTCAGCTGCCTACGGGGGCAGTGTAAGAACTACCAAGAGAACTCCTTTCTTGCACCTTCCCCGGTGGAGTTGTGCATGGGGTGTGTTTGGAACATTTTGCCGCCAGCCGACCGCAACAAACAGCGATTCCCCATCTCAGCCCAGAAAGGAGGTAGATAAACTTTTGTGGTGCCTTTCACCTAGCTACCTGACAGTGTAAAAACTACCAAGAGAACTCCTTTCTGGAACCTTCCCCGGTGGAGTTGTGCATGGGCTGTGTTTGCAACACTTTGTCGCCATCCCAGTCCAAAATTCAGCGATTCCCCACCTCAGCCCAGAAAGCAGGTAGAACAACTTTTGTGGTGCCTTTCACCTAGCTACCGGGGCAGTGTAAGAACTACCAACAGAACTCCTTTCTGGCACCTTCCCCGGTGGAATTGTGCATGGGGTGTGTTTGAACTTATTTGTCTCGGGCCGAATCCAGAAGTCAGCGATTCCCCATCTCAGCCCAGAAAGCAGGTAGAACAACTTATTTGGTGCCTTTCAGCTGCCTCCCGGAGCACTGTAAAAACTACCAACAGAACTCGTTTCTGGCACCTTCCCCGGTGGAGTTGTGCATGGGGTGTGTTTGGAACATTTTGTCAGCAGCCGAGTCCAAAATTCAGCTGATCCCCATCTCAGCCCAGAAAGCAGGTAGAAAAACTTCTGTGGTGCCTTTCAGCTGCCTACCGGGGTAGTGTAAAAACTACCAACAGAACTCGTTTCTGGCACCTTCCCCGGTGGAGGTGTGCATGGGGTGTGTTTGGAACATTTTGTTACCAGCCGAGTCCAAAATTCAGCCGTTCCCCATCTCAGCCCAGAAAGCAGGTAGAACAAGTTTTGTGGTGCCTTTCAGCTGCCTACCGGGGTAGTGTAAAAACTACCAACAGAACTCCTTTCTGGCACCTTCCCCGGTGGAGCTGTGCATGGGGTGTGTTTAGAACATTTTTGTTACCAGCCGAGTCCAAAACTCAGCTGTTCCCCATCTCAGCCCAGAAAGCAGGTAGAACAAGTTTTGTGGTGCCTTTCAGCTGCCTACCGGGGTAGTGTAAAAACTACCAACAGAACTCGTTTCTGGCACCTTCCCCGGTGGAGCTGTGCATGGGGTGTGTTTAGAACATTTTGTCAGCAGCCGAGTCCAAAATTCAGCTGATCCCCATCTCAGCCCAGAAAGCAGGTAGAAAAACTTCTGTGGTGCCTTTCAGCTGCCTACCGGGGTAGTGTAAAAACTACCAACAGAACTCGTTTCTGGCACCTTTGCCAGTGGAGGTGTGCATGGGGTGTGTTTGGAACATTTTGTCAGCAGCCGAGTCCAAAATTCAGCCGTTCCCCATCTCAGCCCAGAAAGCAGGTAGAACAAGTTTTGTGGTGCCTTTCAGCTGCCTACCGGGGTAGTGTAAAAACTACCAACAGAACTCGTTTCTGGCACCTTCCCCGGTGGAGTTGTGCATGGGGTGTGTTTGGAACATTCTGTCACCAGCCGAGTCCAAAATTCAGCTGTTCCCCATCTCTAGCCCAGGAAGCAGATAAGAAAAGGTTTAATGGTGCCTTTCAGCTGCCTACCGGGGTAGTGTAAAAACTACCAACAGAACTCGTTTCTGGCACCTTCCCCGGTGGAGTTGTGCATGGGGTGTGTTTGGAACATTTTGTTACCAGCCGAGTCCAAAACTCAGCCGTTCCCCATCTCAGCCCAGAAAGCAGGTAGAACAAGTTTTGTGGTGCCTTTCAGCTGCCTACCGGGGTAGTGTAAAAACTACCAACAGAACTCGTTTCTGGCACCTTCCTCGGTGGAGTTGTGCATGGGGTGTGTTTGGAACATTTTGTCAGCAGCCGAGTCCAAAATTCAGCGATTCCCCATCTCAGCCCAGAAAGCAGGTAGAACAAGTTTTGTGGTGCCTTTCTCTTCCCTACCGGGGTAGTGTAAAAACTACCAACAGAACTCGTTTCTGGCACCTTCCCCGGTGGAGTTGTGCATGGGGTGTGTTTGGAACATTTTGTCACCAGCCGAGTCCAAAATTCAGGCCGTTCCCCATCTCAGCCCAGAAAGCAGGTAGAACAAGTTTTGTGGTGCCTTTCAGCTGCCTACCCGGGGGTAGTGTAAAAACTACCAACAGAACTCGTTTCTGGCACCTTTGCCAGTGGAGTTGTGCATGGGGTGTGTTTGGAACATTTTGTCAGCAGCCGAGTCCAAAATTCAGCTATTCCCCATCTCAGCCCAGAAAGCAGGTAGAACAAGTTTTGTGGTGCCTTTCAGCTGCCTACCGGGGTAGTGTAAAAACTACCAACAGAACTCGTTTCTGGCACCTTCATCGGTGGAGTTGTGCATGGGGTGTGTTTGGAACATTTTGTCAGCAGCGAGTCCAAAATTCAGCCGTTCCCCATCTCAGCCCAGAAAGCAGGTAGAACAAGTTTTGTGGTGCCTTTCAGCTGCCTTACCCGGGGTAGTGTAAAAACTACCAACGGAACTCGATTCTGGCACCTTCCCCGGTGGAGCTGTGCATGGGGTGTGTTTGGAACATTTTGTCACCAGCCGAGTCCAAAATTCAACGATTCCCCATCTCAGCCCAGAAAGCAGGTAGAACAAGTTTTGTGGTGCCTTTCAGCTGCCTACCGGGGTAGTGTAAAAACTACCAAGAGAACTCGTTTCTGGCACCTTTCCCCGGTGGAGTTGTGCATGGGGTGTGTTTGGAACATTTTGTCACCAGCCGAGTCCAAAATTCAGCGATTCCCCATCTCAGCCCAGAAAGCAGGTAGAACAAGTTTTGTGGTGCCTTTCAGCTGCCTACCGGGGTAGTGTAAAAACTACCAACAGAACTCGTTTCTGGCACCTTCCCCGGTGGAGTTGTGCATGGGGTGTGTTTGGAACATTTTGTCACCAGCCGAGTCCAAAATTCAGCGATTCCCCATCTCAGCCCAGAAAGCAGGTAGAACAAGTTTTGTGGTGCCTTCCAGCTGCCTACCGGGGTAGTGTAAAAACTACCAACAGAACTCGTTTCTGGCACCTTCCCCGGTGGAGGTGTGCATGGGGTGTGTTTGGAACATTTTGTCACCAGCCGAGTCCAAAATTCAGCGATTCCCCATCTCAGCCCAGAAAGCAGGTAGAACAAGTTTTGTGGTGCCTTTTAGCTGCCTACCGGGGTAGTGTAAAAACTACCAACAGAACTCGTTTCTGGCACCTTCCCCGGTGGAGTTGTGCATGGGGTGTGTTTGGAACATTTTGTCACCAGCCGAGTCCAAAATTCAGCTGTTCCCCATCTCTAGCCCAGGAAGCAGATAAGAAAAGGTTTAATGGTGCCTTTCAGCTGCCTACCGGGGTAGTGTAAAAACTACCAACAGTACTCGTTTCTGGCACCTTCCCCGGTGGAGTTGTGCATGGGGTGTGTTTGGAACATTTTGTTACCAGCCGAGTCCAAAACTCAGCCGTTCCCCATCTCAGCCCAGAAAGCAGGTAGAACAAGTTTTGTGGTGCCTTTCAGCTGCCTACCGGGGTAGTGTAAAAACTACCAACAGAACTCGTTTCTGGCACCTTCCCCGGTGGAGTTGTGCATGGGGTGTGTTTGGAACATTTTGTCAGCAGCCGAGTCCAAAATTCAGCGATTCCCCATCTCAGCCCAGAAAGCAGGTAGAAAAACTTTTGTGGTGCCTTTCAGCTGCCTACCGGGGTAGTGTAAAAACTACCAACAGAACTCGTTTCTGGCACCTTCCTCGGTGGAGTTGTGCATGGGGTGTGTTTGGAACATTTTGTCAGCAGCCGAGTCCAAAATTCAGCCGTTCCCCATCTCAGCCCAGAAAGCAGGTAGAACAAGTTTTGTGGTGCCTTTCTCTTGCCTACCGGGGTAGTGTAAAAACTACCAACGGAACTCGATTCTGGCACCTTCCCCGGTGGAGGTGTGCATGGGGTGTGTTTGGAACATTTTGTCACCAGCCGAGTCCAAAATTCAGCGATTCCCCATCTCAGCCCAGAAAGCAGGTAGAACAAGTTTTGTGGTGCCTTTCAGCTGCCTACCGGGGTAGTGTAAAAACTACCAAGAGAACTCGTTTCTGGCACCTTCCCCGGTGGAGTTGTGCATGGGGTGTGTTTGGAACATTTTGTCACCAGCCGAGTCCAAAATTCAGCGATTCCCCATCTCAGCCCAGAAAGCAGGTAGAACAAGTTTTGTGGTGCCTTTCAGCTGCCTACCGGGGTAGTGTAAAAACTACCAACAGAACTCGTTTCTGGCACCTTCCCCGGTGGAGTTGTGCATGGGGTGTGTTTGGAACATTTTGTCACCAGCCGAGTCCAAAATTCAGCGATTCCCCATCTCAGCCCAGAAAGCAGGTAGAAAAACTTTTGTGGTGCCTTTCAGCTGCCTACCGGGGTAGTGTAAAAACTACCAACAGAACTCGTTTCTGGCACCTTTGCCGGTGGAGCTGTGCATGGGGTGTGTTTGGAACATTTTGTTACCAGCCGAGTCCAAAATTCAGCCGTTCCCCATCTCAGCCCAGAAAGCAGGTAGAACAAGTTTTGTGGTGCCTTTCAGCTGCCTACCGGGGTAGTGTAAAAACTACCAACAGAACTCCTTTCTGGCACCTTCCCCGGTGGAGCTGTGCATGGGGTGTGTTTAGAACATTTTGTTACCAGCCGAGTCCAAAACTCAGCCGTTCCCCACCTCAGCCCAGAAAGCAGGTAGAACAAGTTTTGTGGTGCCTTTCAGCTGTCTACCGGGGTAGTGTAAAAACTACCAACAGAACTCGTTTCTGGCACCTTCCCCGGTGGAGCTGTGCATGGGGTGTGTTTAGAACATTTTGTCAGCAGCCGAGTCCAAAATTCAGCTGATCCCCATCTCAGCCCAGAAAGCAGGTAGAAAAACTTCTGTGGTGCCTTTCAGCTGCCTACCGGGGTAGTGTAAAAACTACCAACAGAACTCGTTTCTGGCACCTTCCCCGGTGGAGTTGTGCATGGGGTGTGTTTGGAACATTTTGTCAGCAGCCGAGTCCAAAATTCAGCCGTTCCCCATCTCAGCCCAGAAAGCAGGTAGAACAAGTTTTGTGGTGCCTTCCAGCTGCCTACCGGGGTAGTGTAAAAACTACCAACAGAACTCGTTTCTGGCACCTTCCCCGGTGGAGTTGTGCATGGGGTGTGTTTGGAACATTCTGTCACCAGCCGAGTCCAAAATTCAGCTGTTCCCCATCTCTAGCCCAGGAAGCAGATAAGAAAAGGTTTAATGGTGCCTTTCAGCTGCCTACCGGGGTAGTGTAAAAACTACCAACAGTACTCGTTTCTGGCACCTTCCCCGGTGGAGTTGTGCATGGGGTGTGTTTGGAACATTTTGTTACCAGCCGAGTCCAAAACTCAGCCGTTCCCCATCTCAGCCCAGAAAGCAGGTAGAACAAGTTTTGTGGTGCCTTTCAGCTGCCTACCGGGGTAGTGTAAAAACTACCAACAGAACTCGTTTCTGGCACCTTTGCCAGTGGAGTTGTGCATGGGGTGTGTTTGGAACATTTTGTCAGCAGCCGAGGCCCAAATTCAGCGATTCCCCATCTCAGCCCAGAAAGCAGGTAGAAAAACTTTTGTGGTGCCTTTCAGCTGCCTACCGGGGTAGTGTAAAAACTACCAACAGAACTCGTTTCTGGCACCTTCCTCGGTGGAGTTGTGCATGGGGTGTGTTTGGAACATTTTGTCAGCAGCCGAGTCCAAAATTCAGCCGTTCCCCATCTCAGCCCAGAAAGCAGGTAGAACAAGTTTTGTGGTGCCTTTCAGCTGCCTACCGGGGTAGTGTAAAAACTACCAACGGAACTCGATTCTGGCACCTTCCCCGGTGGAGTTGTGCATGGGGTGTGTTTAGAACATTTTGTTACCAGCCGAGTCCAAAACTCAGCTGTTCCCCACCTCAGCCCAGAAAGCAGGTAGAACAAGTTTTGTGGTGCCTTTCAGCTGTCTACCGGGGTAGTGTAAAAACTACCAACAGAACTCGTTTCTGGCACCTTCCCCGGTGGAGCTGTGCATGGGGTGTGTTTAGAACATTTTGTCAGCAGCCGAGTCCAAAATTCAGCTGATCCCCATCTCAGCCCAGAAAGCAGGTAGAAAAACTTCTGTGGTGCCTTTCAGCTGCCTACCAGGGTAGTGTAAAAACTACCAACAGAACTCGTTTCTGGCACCTTTGCCAGTGGAGGTGTGCATGGGGTGTGTTTGGAACATTTTGTCAGCAGCCGAGTCCAAAATTCAGCCGTTCCCCATCTCAGCCCAGAAAGCAGGTAGAACAAGTTTTGTGGTGCCTTTCAGCTGCCTACCGGGGTAGTGTAAAAACTACCAACAGAACTCGTTTCTGGCACCTTCCCCGGTGGAGTTGTGCATGGGGTGTGTTTGGCACATTCTGTCACCAGCCGAGTCCAAAATTCAGCTGTTCCCCATCTCTAGCCCAGGAAGCAGATAAGAAAAGGTTTAATGGTGCCTTTCAGCTGCCTACCGGGGTAGTGTAAAAACTACCAACAGTACTCGTTTCTGGCACCTTCCCCGGTGGAGTTGTGCATGGGGTGTGTTTGGAACATTTTGTTACCAGCCGAGTCCAAAACTCAGCCGTTCCCCATCTCAGCCCAGAAAGCAGGTAGAACAAGTTTTGTGGTGCCTTTCAGCTGCCTACCGGGGTAGTGTAAAAACTACCAACAGAACTCGTTTCTGGCACCTTTGCCAGTGGAGTTGTGCATGGGGTGTGTTTGGAACATTTTGTCAGCAGCCGAGGCCCAAATTCAGCGATTCCCCATCTCAGCCCAGAAAGCAGGTAGAAAAACTTTTGTGGTGCCTTTCAGCTGCCTACCGGGGTAGTGTAAAAACTACCAACAGAACTCGTTTCTGGCACCTTCCTCGGTGGAGTTGTGCATGGGGTGTGTTTGGAACATTTTGTCAGCAGCCGAGTCCAAAATTCAGCCGTTCCCCATCTCAGCCCAGAAAGCAGGTAGAACAAGTTTTGTGGTGCCTTTCAGCTGCCTACCGGGGTAGTGTAAAAACTACCAACGGAACTCGATTCTGGCACCTTCCCCGGTGGAGCTGTGCATGGGGTGTGTTTGGAACATTTTGTCACCAGCCGAGTCCAAAATTCAACGATTCCCCATCTCAGCCCAGAAAGCAGGTAGAACAAGTTTTGTGGTGCCTTTCAGCTGCCTACCGGGGTAGTGTAAAAACTACCAAGAGAACTCGTTTCTGGCACCTTCCCCGGTGGAGTTGTGCATGGGGTGTGTTTGGAACATTTTGTCACCAGCCGAGTCCAAAATTCAGCGATTCCCCATCTCAGCCCAGAAAGCAGGTAGAACAAGTTTTGTGGTGCCTTTCAGCTGCCTACCGGGGTAGTGTAAAAACTACCAACAGAACTCGTTTCTGGCACCTTCCCCGGTGGAGTTGTGCATGGGGTGTGTTTGGAACATTTTGTCAGCAGCCGAGTCCAAAATTCAGCCGTTCCCCATCTCAGCCCAGAAAGCAGGTAGAACAAGTTTTGTGGTGCCTTTCAGCTGCCTACCGGGGTAGTGTAAAAACTACCAACGGAACTCGATTCTGGCACCTTCCCCGGTGGAGCTGTGCATGGGGTGTGTTTGGAACATTTTGTCAGCAGCCGAGTCCAAAATTCAGCCGTTCCCCATCTCAGCCCAGAAAGCAGGTAGAACAAGTTTTGTGGTGCCTTTCAGCTGCCTACCGGGGTAGTGTAAAAACTACCAAGAGAACTCGTTTCTGGCACCTTCCCCGGTGGAGTTGTGCATGGGGTGTGTTTGGAACATTTTGTCACCAGCCGAGTCCAAAATTCAGCGATTCCCCATCTCAGCCCAGAAAGCAGGTAGAACAAGTTTTGTGGTGCCTTTCAGCTGCCTACCGGGGTAGTGTAAAAACTACCAACAGAACTCGTTTCTGGCACCTTCCCCGGTGGAGTTGTGCATGGGGTGTGTTTGGAACATTTTGTCACCAGCCGAGTCCAAAATTCAGCTGTTCCCCATCTCTAGCCCAGGAAGCAGATAAGAAAAGGTTTAATGGTGCCTTTCAGCTGCCTACCGGGGTAGTGTAAAAACTACCAACAGTACTCGTTTCTGGCACCTTCCCCGGTGGAGTTGTGCATGGGGTGTGTTTGGAACATTTTGTTACCAGCCGAGTCCAAAACTCAGCCGTTCCCCATCTCAGCCCAGAAAGCAGGTAGAACAAGTTTTGTGGTGCCTTTCAGCTGCCTACCGGGGTAGTGTAAAAACTACCAACAGAACTCGTTTCTGGCACCTTCCCCGGTGGAGTTGTGCATGGGGTGTGTTTGGAACATTTTGTCAGCAGCCGAGTCCAAAATTCAGCGATTCCCCATCTCAGCCCAGAAAGCAGGTAGAAAAACTTTTGTGGTGCCTTTCAGCTGCCTACCGGGGTAGTGTAAAAACTACCAACAGAACTCGTTTCTGGCACCTTCCTCGGTGGAGTTGTGCATGGGGTGTGTTTGGAACATTTTGTCAGCAGCCGAGTCCAAAATTCAGCCGTTCCCCATCTCAGCCCAGAAAGCAGGTAGAACAAGTTTTGTGGTGCCTTTCAGCTGCCTACCGGGGTAGTGTAAAAACTACCAACGGAACTCGTTTCTGGCACCTTCCCCGGTGGAGCTGTGCATGGGGTGTGTTTGGAACATTTTGTCACCAGCCGAGTCCAAAATTCAACGATTCCCCATCTCAGCCCAGAAAGCAGGTAGAACAAGTTTTGTGGTGCCTTTCAGCTGCCTACCGGGGTAGTGTAAAAACTACCAAGAGAACTCGTTTCTGGCACCTTCCCCGGTGGAGTTGTGCATGGGGTGTGTTTGGAACATTTTGTCAGCAGCCGAGTCCAAAATTCAGCGATTCCCCATCTCAGCCCAGAAAGCAGGTAGAACAAGTTTTGTGGTGCCTTTCAGCTGCCTACCGGGGTAGTGTAAAAACTACCAACAGTACTCGTTTCTGGCACCTTCCCCGGTGGAGTTGTGCATGGGGTGTGTTTGGAACATTTTGTCACCAGCCGAGTCCAAAATTCAGCGATTCCCCATCTCAGCCCAGAAAGCAGGTAGAACAAGTTTTGTGGTGCCTTTCAGCTGCCTACCGGGGTAGTGTAAAAACTACCAACAGAACTCGTTTCTGGCACCTTCCCCGGTGGAGTTGTGCATGGGGTGTGTTTGGAACATTTTGTCACCAGCCGAGTCCAAAATTCAGCGATTCCCCATCTCAGCCCAGAAAGCAGGTAGAACAAGTTTTGTGGTGCCTTCCAGCTGCCTACCGGGGTAGTGTAAAAACTACCAACAGAACTCGTTTCTGGCACCTTCCCCGGTGGAGGTGTGCATGGGGTGTGTTTGGAACATTTTGTCACCAGCCGAGTCCAAAATTCAGCGATTCCCCATCTCAGCCCAGAAAGCAGGTAGAACAAGTTTTGTGGTGCCTTTTAGCTGCCTACCGGGGTAGTGTAAAAACTACCAACAGAACTCGTTTCTGGCACCTTCCCCGGTGGAGTTGTGCATGGGGTGTGTTTGGAACATTTTGTCACCAGCCGAGTCCAAAATTCAGCTGTTCCCCATCTCTAGCCCAGGAAGCAGATAAGAAAAGGTTTAATGGTGCCTTTCAGCTGCCTACCGGGGTAGTGTAAAAACTACCAACAGTACTCGTTTCTGGCACCTTCCCCGGTGGAGTTGTGCATGGGGTGTGTTTGGAACATTTTGTTACCAGCCGAGTCCAAAACTCAGCCGTTCCCCATCTCAGCCCAGAAAGCAGGTAGAACAAGTTTTGTGGTGCCTTTCAGCTGCCTACCGGGGTAGTGTAAAAACTACCAACAGAACTCGTTTCTGGCACCTTCCCCGGTGGAGTTGTGCATGGGGTGTGTTTGGAACATTTTGTCAGCAGCCGAGTCCAAAATTCAGCCGTTCCCCATCTCAGCCCAGAAAGCAGGTAGAACAAGTTTTGTGGTGCCTTTCTCTTGCCTACCGGGGTAGTGTAAAAACTACCAACAGAACTCGTTTCTGGCACCTTCCTCGGTGGAGTTGTGCATGGGGTGTGTTTGGAACATTTTGTCAGCAGCCGAGTCCAAAATTCAACGATTCCCCATCTCAGCCCAGAAAGCAGGTAGAACAAGTTTTGTGGTGCCTTTCTCTTGCCTACCGGGGTAGTGTAAAAACTACCAACGGAACTCGATTCTGGCACCTTCCCCGGTGGAGCTGTGCATGGGGTGTGTTTGGAACATTTTGTCACCAGCCGAGTCCAAAATTCAGCAATTCCCCATCTCAGCCCAGAAAGCAGGTAGAACAAGTTTTGTGGTGCCTTTCAGCTGCCTACCGGGGTAGTGTAAAAACTACCAACAGAACTCGTTTCTGGCACCTTTGCCAGTGGAGTTGTGCATGGGGTGTGTTTGGAACATTTTGTCAGCAGCCGAGTCCAAAATTCAGCGATTCCCCATCTCAGCCCAGAAAGCAGGTAGAAAAACTTCTTTGGTGCCTTTCAGCTGCCTCCCGGAGCACTGTAAAAACTACCAAGAGAACTCCTTTCTGGCACCTTCCCCGGTGGAGCTGTGCATGGGGTGTGTTTGGAACATTCTGTCACCAGCCGAGTCCAAAATTCAGCGATTCCCCATCTCTAGCCCAGGAAGCAGATAAGAAAAGGTTTAATGGTGCCTTTCAGCTGCCTACCGGGGTAGTGTAAAAACTACCAACAGTACTCGTTTCTGGCACCTTCCCCGGTGGAGTTGTGCATGGGGTGTGTTTGGAACATTTTGTTACCAGCCGAGTCCAAAACTCAGCCGTTCCCCATCTCAGCCCAGAAAGCAGGTAGAACAAGTTTTGTGGTGCCTTTCAGCTGCCTACCGGGGTAGTGTAAAAACTACCAACAGAACTCGTTTCTGGCACCTTTGCCAGTGGAGTTGTGCATGGGGTGTGTTTGGAACATTTTGTCAGCAGCCGAGTCCAAAATTCAGCGATTCCCCATCTCAGCCCAGAAAGCAGGTAGAACAAGTTTTGTGGTGCCTTTCAGCTGCCTACCGGGGTAGTGTAAAAACTACCAACAGAACTCGTTTCTGGCACCTTCCCCGGTGGAGTTGTGCATGGGGTGTGTTTGGAACATTTTGTCACCAGCCGAGTCCAAAATTCAGCGATTCCCCATCTCAGCCCAGAAAGCAGGTAGAACAAGTTTTGTGGTGCCTTCCAGCTGCCTACCGGGGTAGTGTAAAAACTACCAACAGAACTCGTTTCTGGCACCTTCCCCGGTGGAGGTGTGCATGGGGTGTGTTTGGAACATTTTGTCACCAGCCGAGTCCAAAATTCAGCGATTCCCCATCTCAGCCCAGAAAGCAGGTAGAACAAGTTTTGTGGTGCCTTTTAGCTGCCTACCGGGGTAGTGTAAAAACTACCAACAGAACTCGTTTCTGGCACCTTCCCCGGTGGAGTTGTGCATGGGGTGTGTTTGGAACATTTTGTCACCAGCCGAGTCCAAAATTCAGCTGTTCCCCATCTCTAGCCCAGGAAGCAGATAAGAAAAGGTTTAATGGTGCCTTTCAGCTGCCTACCGGGGTAGTGTAAAAACTACCAACAGTACTCGTTTCTGGCACCTTCCCCGGTGGAGTTGTGCATGGGGTGTGTTTGGAACATTTTGTTACCAGCCGAGTCCAAAACTCAGCCGTTCCCCATCTCAGCCCAGAAAGCAGGTAGAACAAGTTTTGTGGTGCCTTTCAGCTGCCTACCGGGGTAGTGTAAAAACTACCAACAGAACTCGTTTCTGGCACCTTCCCCGGTGGAGTTGTGCATGGGGTGTGTTTGGAACATTTTGTCAGCAGCCGAGTCCAAAATTCAGCCGTTCCCCATCTCAGCCCAGAAAGCAGGTAGAACAAGTTTTGTGGTGCCTTTCTCTTGCCTACCGGGGTAGTGTAAAAACTACCAACAGAACTCGTTTCTGGCACCTTCCCCGGTGGAGGTGTGCATGGGGTGTGTTTGGAACATTTTGTCACCAGCCGAGTCCAAAATTCAGCGATTCCCCATCTCAGCCCAGAAAGCAGGTAGAACAAGTTTTGTGGTGCCTTTTAGCTGCCTACCGGGGTAGTGTAAAAACTACCAACAGAACTCGTTTCTGGCACCTTCCCCGGTGGAGTTGTGCATGGGGTGTGTTTGGAACATTTTGTCACCAGCCGAGTCCAAAATTCAGCTGTTCCCCATCTCTAGCCCAGGAAGCAGATAAGAAAAGTTTTAATGGTGCCTTTCAGCTGCCTACCGGGGTAGTGTAAAAACTACCAACAGTACTCGTTTCTGGCACCTTCCCCGGTGGAGTTGTGCATGGGGTGTGTTTGGAACATTTTGTTACCAGCCGAGTCCAAAACTCAGCCGTTCCCCATCTCAGCCCAGAAAGCAGGTAGAACAAGTTTTGTGGTGCCTTTCAGCTGCCTACCGGGGTAGTGTAAAAACTACCAACAGAACTCGTTTCTGGCACCTTCCCCGGTGGAGTTGTGCATGGGGTGTGTTTGGAACATTTTGTCAGCAGCCGAGTCCAAAATTCAGCCGTTCCCCATCTCAGCCCAGAAAGCAGGTAGAACAAGTTTTGTGGTGCCTTTCAGCTGCCTACCGGGGTAGTGTAAAAACTACCAACAGAACTCGTTTCTGGCACCTTCCCCGGTGGAGTTGTGCATGGGGTGTGTTTGGAACATTTTGTCAGCAGCCGAGTCCAAAATTCAGCCGTTCCCCATCTCAGCCCAGAAAGCAGGTAGAACAAGTTTTGTGGTGCCTTTCTCTTGCCTACCGGGGTAGTGTAAAAACTACCAACGGAACTCGATTCTGGCACCTTCCCCGGTGGAGCTGTGCATGGGGTGTGTTTGGAACATTTTGTCACCAGCCGAGTCCAAAATTCAGCGATTCCCCATCTCAGCCCAGAAAGCAGGTAGAACAAGTTTTGTGGTGCCTTTCAGCTGCCTACCGGGGTAGTGTAAAAACTACCAAGAGAACTCGTTTCTGGCACCTTCCCCGGTGGAGTTGTGCATGGGGTGTGTTTGGAACATTTTGTCACCAGCCTAGTCCAAAATTCAGCGATTCCCCATCTCAGCCCAGAAAGCAGGTAGAACAGGTTTTGTGGTGCCTTTCAGCTGCCTACCGGGGTAGTGTAAAAACTACCAACAGAACTCGTTTCTGGCACCTTCCCCGGTGGAGTTGTGCATGGGGTGTGTTTGGAACATTTTGTCACCAGCCGAGTCCAAAATTCAGCGATTCCCCATCTCAGCCCAGAAAGCAGGTAGAACAAGTTTTGTGGTGCCTTCCAGCTGCCTACCGGGGTAGTGTAAAAACTACCAACAGAACTCGTTTCTGGCACCTTCCCCGGTGGAGGTGTGCATGGGGTGTGTTTGGAACATTTTGTCACCAGCCGAGTCCAAAATTCAGCGATTCCCCATCTCAGCCCAGAAAGCAGGTACAACAACTTTTGTGGTGCCTTTCAGCTGCCTACCGGGGTAGTGTAAAAACTACCAACAGAACTCGTTTCTGGCACCTTCCCCGGTGGAGGTGTGCATGGGGTGTGTTTGGAACATTTTGTCACCAGCCGAGTCCAAAATTCAGCGATTCCCCATCTCAGCCCAGAAAGCAGGTAGAACAAGTTTTGTGGTGCCTTTCAGCTGCCTACCGGGGTAGTGTAAAAACTACCAAGAGAACTCGTTTCTGGCACCTTCCCCGGTGGAGTTGTGCATGGGGTGTGTTTGGAACATTTTGTCACCAGCCGAGTCCAAAATTCAGCGATTCCCCATCTCAGCCCAGAAAGCAGGTAGAACAAGTTTTGTGGTGCCTTTCAGCTGCCTACCGGGGTAGTGTAAAAACTACCAAAAGAACTCGTTTCTGGCACCTTCCCCGGTGGAGTTGTGCATGGGGTGTGTTTGGAACATTTTGTCACCAGCCGAGTCCAAAATTCAGCGATTCCCCATCTCAGCCCAGAAAGCAGGTAGAACAAGTTTTGTGGTGCCTTTCAGCTGCCTACCGGGGTAGTGTAAAAACTACCAACAGAACTCGTTTCTGGCACCTTCCCCGGTGGAGTTGTGCATGGGGTGTGTTTGGAACATTTTGTCACCAGCCGAGTCCAAAATTCAGCGATTCCCCATCTCAGCCCAGAAAGCAGGTAGAACAAGTTTTGTGGTGCCTTTCAGCTGCCTACCGGGGTAGTGTAAAAACAACCAACAGAACTGTTTTCTGGAACCTTCCCCGGTGGAGTTGTGCATGGGGTGTGTTTGGAACATTTTGTTACCAGCCGAGTCCAAAATTCAGCCGTTCCCCATCTCAGCCCAGAAAGCAGGTAGAACAAGTTTTGTGGTGCCTTTCTCTTGCCTACCGGGGTAGTGTAAAAACTACCAACAGAACTCGTTTCTGGCACCTTCCCCGGTGGAGTTGTGCATGGGGTGTGTTTGGAACATTTTGTCACCAGCCGAGTCCAAAATTCAGCTGTTCCCCATCTCAGCCCAGAAAGCAGGTAGAACAAGTTTTGTGGTGCCTTTCAGCTGCCTACCGGGGTAGTGTAAAAACTACCAACAGAACTCGTTTCTGGCACCTTCCCCGGTGGAGGTGTGCATGGGGTGTGTTTGGAACATTTTGTCACCAGCCGAGTCCAAAATTCAGCGATTCCCCATCTCAGCCCAGAAAGCAGGTAGAACCGGTTTTATGGTGCCTTTCAGCTGCCTACCGGGGTAGTGTAAAAACTACCAACAGAACTCGTTTCTGGCTCCTTTGCCGGTGGAGGTGTGCATGGGGTGTGTTTGGAACATTTTGTCACCAGCCGAGTCCAAAATTCAGCCGTTCCCCATCTCAGCCCAGAAAGCAGGTAGAACAAGTTTTGTGGTGCCTTTCAGCTGCCTACCGGGGTAGTGTAAAAACTACCAACAGAACTCGTTTCTGGCACCTTCCCCGGTGGAGTTGTGCATGGGGTGTGTTTGGAACATTTTGTCAGCAGCCGAGTCCAAAATTCAGCCGTTCCCCATCTCAGCCCAGAAAGCAGGTAGAACAAGTTTTGTGGTGCCTTTCAGCTGCCTACCGGGGTAGTGTAAAAACTACCAACAGAACTCGTTTCTGGCACCTTCCCCGGTGGAGTTGTGCATGGGGTGTGTTTGGAACATTTTGTCAGCAGCCGAGTCCAAAATTCAGCCGTTCCCCATCTCAGCCCAGAAAGCAGGTAGAACAAGTTTTGTGGTGCCTTTCTCTTGCCTACCGGGGTAGTGTAAAAACTACCAACGGAACTCGATTCTGGCACCTTCCCCGGTGGAGCTGTGCATGGGGTGTGTTTGGAACATTTTGTCACCAGCCGAGTCCAAAATTCAGCGATTCCCCATCTCAGCCCAGAAAGCAGGTAGAACAAGTTTTGTGGTGCCTTTCAGCTGCCTACCGGGGTAGTGTAAAAACTACCAAGAGAACTCGTTTCTGGCACCTTCCCCGGTGGAGTTGTGCATGGGGTGTGTTTGGAACATTTTGTCACCAGCCTAGTCCAAAATTCAGCGATTCCCCATCTCAGCCCAGAAAGCAGGTAGAACAGGTTTTGTGGTGCCTTTCAGCTGCCTACCGGGGTAGTGTAAAAACTACCAACAGAACTCGTTTCTGGCACCTTCCCCGGTGGAGTTGTGCATGGGGTGTGTTTGGAACATTTTGTCACCAGCCGAGTCCAAAATTCAGCGATTCCCCATCTCAGCCCAGAAAGCAGGTAGAACAAGTTTTGTGGTGCCTTCCAGCTGCCTACCGGGGTAGTGTAAAAACTACCAACAGAACTCGTTTCTGGCACCTTCCCCGGTGGAGGTGTGCATGGGGTGTGTTTGGAACATTTTGTCACCAGCCGAGTCCAAAATTCAGCGATTCCCCATCTCAGCCCAGAAAGCAGGTACAACAACTTTTGTGGTGCCTTTCAGCTGCCTACCGGGGTAGTGTAAAAACTACCAACAGAACTCGTTTCTGGCACCTTCCCCGGTGGAGGTGTGCATGGGGTGTGTTTGGAACATTTTGTCACCAGCCGAGTCCAAAATTCAGCGATTCCCCATCTCAGCCCAGAAAGCAGGTAGAACAAGTTTTGTGGTGCCTTTCAGCTGCCTACCGGGGTAGTGTAAAAACTACCAAGAGAACTCGTTTCTGGCACCTTCCCCGGTGGAGTTGTGCATGGGGTGTGTTTGGAACATTTTGTCACCAGCCGAGTCCAAAATTCAGCGATTCCCCATCTCAGCCCAGAAAGCAGGTAGAACAAGTTTTGTGGTGCCTTTCAGCTGCCTACCGGGGTAGTGTAAAAACTACCAAAAGAACTCGTTTCTGGCACCTTCCCCGGTGGAGTTGTGCATGGGGTGTGTTTGGAACATTTTGTCACCAGCCGAGTCCAAAATTCAGCGATTCCCCATCTCAGCCCAGAAAGCAGGTAGAACAAGTTTTGTGGTGCCTTTCAGCTGCCTACCGGGGTAGTGTAAAAACTACCAACAGAACTCGTTTCTGGCACCTTCCCCGGTGGAGTTGTGCATGGGGTGTGTTTGGAACATTTTGTCACCAGCCGAGTCCAAAATTCAGCGATTCCCCATCTCAGCCCAGAAAGCAGGTAGAACAAGTTTTGTGGTGCCTTTCAGCTGCCTACCGGGGTAGTGTAAAAACAACCAACAGAACTGTTTTCTGGAACCTTCCCCGGTGGAGTTGTGCATGGGGTGTGTTTGGAACATTTTGTTACCAGCCGAGTCCAAAATTCAGCCGTTCCCCATCTCAGCCCAGAAAGCAGGTAGAACAAGTTTTGTGGTGCCTTTCTCTTGCCTACCGGGGTAGTGTAAAAACTACCAACAGAACTCGTTTCTGGCACCTTCCCCGGTGGAGTTGTGCATGGGGTGTGTTTGGAACATTTTGTCACCAGCCGAGTCCAAAATTCAGCCGTTCCCCATCTCAGCCCAGAAAGCAGGTAGAACAAGTTTTGTGGTGCCTTTCAGCTGCCTACCGGGGTAGTGTAAAAACTACCAACAGAACTCGTTTCTGGCACCTTCCCCGGTGGAGGTGTGCATGGGGTGTGTTTGGAACATTTTGTCACCAGCCGAGTCCAAAATTCAGCGATTCCCCATCTCAGCCCAGAAAGCAGGTAGAACCGGTTTTATGGTGCCTTTCAGCTGCCTACCGGGGTAGTGTAAAAACTACCAACAGAACTCGTTTCTGGCTCCTTTGCCGGTGGAGGTGTGCATGGGGTGTGTTTGGAACATTTTGTCACCAGCCGAGTCCAAAATTCAGCCGTTCCCCATCTCAGCCCAGAAAGCAGGTAGAACAAGTTTTGTGGTGCCTTTCAGCTGCCTACCGGGGTAGTGTAAAAACTACCAAGAGAACTCGTTTCTGGCACCTTCCCCGGTGGAGTTGTGCATGGGGTGTGTTTGGAACATTTTGTCACCAGCCGAGTCCAAAATTCAGCGATTCCCCATCTCAGCCCAGAAAGCAGGTAGAACAAGATTTGTGGTGCCTTTCAGCTGCCTACCGGGGTAGTGTAAAAACTACCAACAGAACTCGTTTCTGGCACCTTCCCCGGTGGAGTTGTGCATGGGGTGTGTTTGGAACATTTTGTCACCAGCCGAGTCCAAAATTCAGCCGTTCCCCATCTCAGCCCAGAAAGCAGGTACAACAAGTTTTGTGGTGCCTTTCAGCTGCCTACCGGGGTAGTGTAAAAACTACCAACAGAACTCGTTTCTGGCACCTTCCCCGGTGGAGTTGTGCATGGGGTGTGTTTGGAACATTTTGTCAGCAGCCGAGTCCAAAATTCAGCGATTCCCCATCTCAGCCCAGAAAGCAGGTACAACAACTTTTGTGGTGCCTTTCAGCTGCCTACCGGGGTAGTGTAAAAACTACTAACAGAACTCGTTTCTGGCACCTTCCCCGGTGGAGGTGTGCATGGGGTGTGTTTGGAACATTTTGTCACCAGCCGAGTCCAAAATTCAGCGATTCCCCGTCACAGCCCAGAAAGCAGGTAGAACAAGTTTTGTGGTGCCTTTCTCTTGCCTACCGGGGTAGTGTAAAAACTACCAACAGAACTCGTTTCTGGCACCTTCCCCGGTGGAGTTGTGCATGGGGTGTGTTTGGAACATTTTGTCACCAGCCGAGTCCAAAATTCAGCGATTCCCCATCTCAGCACAGAAAGCAGGTAGAACAAGTTTTGTGGTGCCTTTCAGCTGCCTACCGGGGTAGTGTAAAAACTACCAACAGAACTCGTTTCTGGCACCTTCCCCGGTGGAGTTGTGCATGGGGTGTGTTTGGAACATTTTGTCACCAGCTGAGTCCAAAATTCAGCGATTCCCCATCTCAGCCCAGAAAGCAGGTAGAACCGGTTTTATGGTGCCTTTCAGCTGCCTACCGGGGTAGTGTAAAAACTACCAACAGAACTCGTTTCTGGCACCTTCCCCGGTGGAGTTGTGCATGGGGTGTGTTTGGAACATTTTGTGAGCAGCCGAGTCCAAAATTCAGCGATTCCCCATCTCAGCCCAGAAAGCAGGTAGAACAAGTTTTGTGGTGCCTTTCAGCTGCCTACCGGGGTAGTGTAAAAACTACCAACAGAACTCGTTTCTGGCACCTTCCCCGGTGGAGTTGTGCATGGGGTGTGTTTGGAACATTTTGTCACCAGCCGAGTCCAAAATTCAGCGATTCCCCATCTCAGCCCAGAAAGCAGGTAGAACAAGTTTTGTGGTGTCTTTCAGCTGCCTACCGGGGTAGTGTAAAAACTACCAACAGAACTCGTTTCTGGCACCTTCCCCGGTGGAGTTGTGCATGGGGTGTGTTTGGAACATTTTGTCACCAGCCGAGTCCAAAATTCAGCTGATCCCCATCTCAGCCCAGAAAGCAGGTACAACAACTTTTGTGGTGCCTTTCAGCTGCCTACCGGGGTAGTGTAAAAACTACCAACAGAACTCCTTTCTGGCACCTTCCCCGGTGGAGTTGTGCATGGGGTGTGTTTGGAACATTTTGTTACCAGCCGAGTCCAAAAGTCAGCCGTTCCCCATCTCAGCCCAGAAAGCAGGTACAACAAGTTTTGTGGTGCCTTTCTCTTGCCTACCGGGGTAGTGTAAAAACTACCAACGGAACTCGATTCTGGCACCTTCCCCGGTGGAGTTGTGCATGGGGTGTGTTTGGAACATTTTGTCACCAGCCGAGTCCAAAATTCAGCCGTTCCCCATCTCAGCCCAGAAAGCAGGTACAACAACTTTTGTGGTGCCTTTCAGCTGCCTACCGGGGTAGTGTAAAAACTACCAACAGAACTCGTTTCTGGCACCTTCCCCGGTGGAGGTGTGCATGGGGTGTGTTTGGAACATTTTGTCACCAGCCGAGTCCAAAATTCAGCGATTCCCCATCTCAGCCCAGAAAGCAGGTAGAACAAGTTTTGTGGTGCCTTTCAGCTGCCTACCGGGGTAGTGTAAAAAGTACCAAGAGAACTCCTTTCTGGCACCTTCCCCGGTGGAGTTGTGCATGGGGTGTGTTTGGAACATTTTGTCACCAGCCGAGTCCAAAATTCAGCGATTCCCCATCTCAGCCCAGAAAGCAGGTAGAACAAGTTTTGTGGTGCCTTTCAGCTGCCTACCGGGGTAGTGTAAAAACTACCAACAGAACTCGTTTCTGGCACCTTCCCCGGTGGAGTTGTGCATGGGGTGTGTTTGGAACATTTTGTCACCAGCCGAGTCCAAAATTCAGCGATTCCCCATCTCAGCCCAGAAAGCAGGTAGAACAAGTTTTGTGGTGCCTTTCAGCTGCCTACCGGGGTAGTGTAAAAACTACCAACAGAACTCGTTTCTGGCACCTTCCCCGGTGGAGTTGTGCATGGGGTGTGTTTGGAACATTTTGTCACCAGCCGAGTCCAAAATTCAGCGATTCCCCATCTCAGCCCAGAAAGCAGGTAGAACAAGTTTTGTGGTGCCTTTCAGCTGCCTACCGGGGTAGTGTAAAAACTACCAACAGAACTCGTTTCTGGCACCTTCCCCGGTGGAGTTGTGCATGGGGTGTGTTTGGAACATTTTGTCACCAGCCGAGTCCAAAATTCAGCGATTCCCCATCTCAGCCCAGAAAGCAGGTAGAACAAGTTTTGTGGTGCCTTTCAGGTGCCTACCGGGGTAGTGTAAAAACTACCAACAGAACTCGTTTCTGGCACCTTCCCCGGTGGAGTTGTGCATGGGGTGTGTTTGGAACATTTTGTCACCAGCCGAGTCCAAAATTCAGCGATTCCCCATCTCAGCCCAGAAAGCAGGTAGAACAAGTTTTGTGGTGCCTTTCAGCTGCCTACCGGGGTAGTGTAAAAACTACCAACAGAACTCGTTTCTGGCACCTTCCCCGGTGGAGTTGTGCATGGGGTGTGTTTGGAACATTTTGTCACCAGCCGAGTCCAAAATTCAGCGATTCCCCATCTCAGCCCAGAAAGCAGGTAGAACCGGTTTTATGGTGCCTTTCAGCTGCCTACCGGGGTAGTGTAAAAACTACCAACAGAACTCGTTTCTGGCACCTTCCCCAGTGGAGTTGTGCATGGGGTGTGTTTGGAACATTTTGTCAGCAGCCGAGTCCAAAATTCAGCGATTCCCCATCTCAGCCCAGAAAGCAGGTACAACAAGTTTTGTGGTGCCTTTCAGCTGCCTACCGGGGTAGTGTAAAAACTACCAACAGAACTCGTTTCTGGCACCTTCCCCGGTGGAGTTGTGCATGGGGTGTGTTTGGAACATTTTGTCACCAGCCGAGTCCAAAATTCAGCCGTTCCCCATCTCAGCCCAGAAAGCAGGTAGAACAAGTTTTGTGGTGTCTTTCAGCTGCCTACCGGGGTAGTGTAAAAACTACCAACAGTACTCGTTTCTGGCACCTTCCCCGGTGGAGTTGTGCATGGGGTGTGTTTGGAACATTTTGTCACCAGCCGAGTCCAAAATTCAGCGATTCCCCATCTCAGCCCAGAAAGCAGGTACAACAACTTTTGTGGTGCCTTTCAGCTGCCTACCGGGGTAGTGTAAAAACTACCAACAGAACTCCTTTCTGGCACCTTCCCCGGTGGAGTTGTGCATGGGGTGTGTTTGGAACATTTTGTTACCAGCCGAGTCCAAAATTCAGCCGTTCCCCATCTCAGCCCAGAAAGCAGGTACAACAAGTTTTGTGGTGCCTTTCAGCTGCCTACCGGGGTAGTGTAAAAACTACCAACGGAACTCGATTCTGGCACCTTCCCCGGTGGAGTTGTGCATGGGGTGTGTTTGGAACATTTTGTCACCAGCCGAGTCCAAAATTCAGCGATTCCCCATCTCAGCCCAGAAAGCAGGTAGGACAAGTTTTGTGGTGCCTTTCAGCTGCCTACCGGGGTAGTGTAAAAACTACCAACAGAACTCGTTTCTGGCACCTTCCCCGGTGGAGGTGTGCATGGGGTGTGTTTGGAACATTTTGTCACCAGCCGAGTCCAAAATTCAGCGATTCCCCATCTCAGCCCAGAAAGCAGGTAGAACAAGTTTTGTGGTGCCTTTCAGCTGCCTACCGGGGTAGTGTAAAAACTACCAAGAGAACTCCTTTCTGGCACCTTCCCCGGTGGAGTTGTGCATGGGGTGTGTTTGGAACATTTTGTCACCAGCCGAGTCCAAAATTCAGCGATTCCCCATCTCAGCCCAGAAAGCAGGTAGAACAAGTTTTGTGGTGCCTTTCAGCTGCCTACCGGGGTAGTGTAAAAACTACCAACAGAACTCGTTTCTGGCACCTTCCCCGGTGGAGTTGTGCATGGGGTGTGTTTGGAACATTTTGTCACCAGCCGAGTCCAAAATTCAGCGATTCCCCATCTCAGCCCAGAAAGCAGGTAGAACAAGTTTTGTGGTGCCTTTCAGCTGCCTACCGGGGTAGTGTAAAAACTACCAACAGAACTCGTTTCTGGCACCTTCCCCGGTGGAGTTGTGCATGGGGTGTGTTTGGAACATTTTGTCACCAGCCGAGTCCAAAATTCAGCGATTCCCCATCTCAGCCCAGAAAGCAGGTAGAACAAGTTTTGTGGTGCCTTTCAGCTGCCTACCGGGGTAGTGTAAAAACTACCAACAGAACTCGTTTCTGGCACCTTCCCCGGTGGAGGTGTGCATGGGGTGTGTTTGGAACATTTTGTCACCAGCCGAGTCCAAAATTCAGCGATTCCCCATCTCAGCCCAGAAAGCAGGTAGAACAAGTTTTGTGGTGCCTTTCAGCTGCCTACCGGGGTAGTGTAAAAACTACCAACGGAACTCGATTCTGGCACCTTCCCCGGTGGAGTTGTGCATGGGGTGTGTTTGGAACATTTTGTCACCAGCCGAGTCCAAAATTCAGCGATTCCCCATCTCAGCCCAGAAAGCAGGTACAACAACTTTTGTGGTGCCTTTCAGCTGCCTACCGGGGTAGTGTAAAAACTACCAACAGAACTCGTTTCTGGCACCTTCCCCGGTGGAGGTGTGCATGGGGTGTGTTTGGAACATTTTGTCACAAGCCGAGTCCAAAATTCAGCGATTCCCCATCTCAGCCCAGAAAGAAGGTAGAACCGGTTTTATGGTGCCTTTCAGCGGCCTACCGGGGTAGTGTAAAAACTACCAACAGAACTCCTTTCTGGCACCTTCCCCGGTGGAGGTGTGCATGGGGTGTGTTTGGAACATTTTGTCACCAGCCGAGTCCAAAATTCAGCGATTCCCCATCTCAGCCCAGAAAGCAGGTAGAACAAGTTTTGTGGTGCCTTTCTCTTCCCTACCGGGGTAGTGTAAAAACTACCAACAGAACTCGTTTCTGGCACCTTCCCCGGTGGAGTTGTGCATGGGGTGTGTTTGGAACATTTTGTCACCAGCCGAGTCGAAAATTCAGCGATTCCCCATCTCAGCCCAGAAAGCAGGTAGAACAAGTTTTGTGGTGCCTTTCTCTTGCCTACCGGGGTAGTGTAAAAACTACCAACAGAACTCGTTTCTGGCACCTTCCCCGGTGGAGGTGTGCATGGGGTGTGTTTGGAACATTTTGTCACCAGCCGAGTCCAAAATTCAGCGATTCCCCATCTCAGCCCAGAAAGCAGGTAGAACCGGTTTTATGGTGCCTTTCAGCTGCCTACCGGGGTACTGTAAAAACTACCAACAGAACTCGTTTCTGGCACCTTCCCCGGTGGAGGTGTGCATGGGGTGTGTTTGGAACATTTTGTCACCAGCCGAGTCCAAAATTCAGCGATTCCCCATCTCAGCCCAGAAAGCAGGTAGAACAAGTTTTGTGGTGCCTTTCAGCTGCCTACCGGGGTAGTGTAAAAACTACCAACAGAACTCGTTTCTGGCACCTTCCCCGGTGGAGTTGTGCATGGGGTGTGTTTGGAACATTTTGTTACCAGCCGAGTCCAAAATTCAGCTGTTCCCCATCTCAGCCCAGAAAGCAGGTAGAACAAGTTTTGTGGTGCCTTTCAGCTGCCTACCGGGGTAGTGTAAAAACTACCAACAGAACTCGTTTCTGGCTCCTTTGCCGGTTTAGCTGTGCATGGGGTGTGTTTGGAACATTTTGTCACCAGCCTAGTCCAAAATTTAGCCGTTCCCCATCTCAGCCCAGAAAGCAGGTAGAACAAGTTTTGTGGTGCCTTTCAGCTGCCTACCGGGGTAGTGTAAAAACTACCAACAGAACTCGTTTCTGGCACCTTCCCCGGTGGAGTTGTGCATGGGGTGTGTTTGGAACATTTTGTTACCAGCCGAGTCCAAAATTCAGCTGTTCCCCATCTCAGCCCAGAAAGCAGGTAGAACAAGTTTTGTGGTGCCTTTCAGCTGCCTACCGGGGTAGTGTAAAAACTACCAACAGAACTCGTTTCTGGCTCCTTTGCCGTTGGAGCTGTGCATGGGGTGTGTTTGGAACATTTTGTCACCAGCCTAGTCCAAAATTTAGCCGTTCCCCATCTCAGCCCAGAAAGCAGGTAGAAAAACTTTTGTGGTGCCTTTCAGCTGCCTACCGGGGTAGTGTAAAAACTACCAACAGAACTCGTTTCTGGCACCTTCCCCGGTGGAGTTGTGCATGGGGTGTGTTTGGAACATTTTGTTACCAGCCGAGTCCAAAATTCAGCTGTTCCCCATCTCAGCCCAGAAAGCAGGTAGAAAAACTTTTGTGGTGCCTTTCAGCTGCCTACCGGGGTAGTGTAAAAACTACCAACAGAACTCGTTTCTGGCTCCTTTGCCGGTGGAGCTGTGCATGGGGTGTGTTTGGAACATTTTGTCACCAGCCTAGTCCAAAATGCAGCCGTTCCCCATCTCAGCCCAGAAAGCAGGTAGAAAAACTTTTGTGGTGCCTTTCAGCTGCCTACCGGGGTAGTGTAAAAACTACCAACAGAACTCGTTTCTGGCACCTTTGCCGGTGGAGTTGTGCATGGGGTGTGTTTGGAACATTTTGTCACCAGCCGAGTCCAAAATTCAGCGATTCCCCATCTCAGCCCAGAAAGCAGGTAGAACAAGTTTTGTGGTGCCTTTCAGCTGCCTACCGGGGTAGTGTAAAAACTACCAACAGAACTCGTTTCTGGCACCTTCCCCGGTGGAGTTGTGCATGGGGTGTGTTTGGAACATTTTGTCACCAGCCGAGTCCAAAATTCAGCGATTCCCCATCTCAGCCCAGAAAGCAGGTAGAACCGGTTTTATGGTGCCTTTCAGCTGCCTACCGGGGTAGTGTAAAAACTACCAACAGAACTCGTTTCTGGCACATTCCCCGGTGGAGGTGTGCATGGGGTGTGTTTGGAACATTTTGTCACCAGCCGAGTCCAAAATTCAGCGATTCCCCATCTCAGCCCAGAAAGCAGGTAGAACAAGTTTTGTGGTGCCTTTCAGCTGCCTACCGGGGTACTGTAAAAACTACCAACAGAACTCGTTTCTGGCACCTTCCCCGGTGGAGTTGTGCATGGGGTGTGTTTGGAACATTTTGTCACCAGCCGAGTCCAAAATTCAGCGATTCCCCATCTCAGCCCAGAAAGCAGGTAGAACAGGTTTTGTGGTGCCTTTCAGCTGCCTACCGGGGTAGTGTAAAAACTACCAACAGAACTCGTTTCTGGCACCTTCCCCGGTGGAGTTGTGCATGGGGTGTGTTTGGAACATTTTGTCACCAGCCGAGTCCAAAATTCAGCGATTCCCCATCTCAGCCCAGAAAGCAGGTAGAACCGGTTTTATGGTGCCTTTCAGCTGCCTACCGGGGTAGTGTAAAAACTACCAACAGAACTCGTTTCTGGCACCTTCCCCGGTGGAGGTGTGCATGGGGTGTGTTTGGAACATTTTGTCACCAGCCGAGTCCAAAATTCAGCGATTCCCCATCTCAGCCCAGAAAGCAGGTAGAACAAGTTTTGTGGTGCCTTTCAGCTGCCTACCGGGGTAGTGTAAAAACTACCAACAGAACTCGTTTCTGGCACCTTCCCCGGTGGAGTTGTGCATGGGGTGTGTTTGGAACATTTTGTCAGCAGCCGAGTCCAAAATTCAGCGATTCCCCATCTCAGCCCAGAAAGCAGGTAGAACAAGTTTTGTGGTGCCTTTCAGCTGCCTACCGGGGTAGTGTAAAAACTACCAACAGAACTCGTTTCTGGCACCTTCCCCGGTGGAGTTGTGCATGGGGTGTGTTTGGAACATTTTGTCACCAGCCGAGTCGAAAATTCAGCGATTCCCCATCTCAGCCCAGAAAGCAGGTAGAACCGGTTTTATGGTGCCTTTCAGCTGCCTACCGGGCTAGTGTAAAAACTACCAACAGAACTCGTTTCTGGCACCTTCCCCGGTGGAGTTGTGCATGGGGTGTGTTTGGAACATTTTGTCACCAGCCGAGTCCAAAATTCAGCGATTCCCCATCTCAGCCCAGAAAGCAGGTAGAACAAGTTTTGTGGTGCCTTTCAGCTGCCTACCGGGGTAGTGTAAAATCTACCAACAGAACTCGTTTCTGGCACCTTCCCCGGTGGAGGTGTGCATGGGGTGTGTTTGGAACATTTTGTCACCAGCCGACTGCAACAATCAGCGATACCCCATCTCAGCCCAGAAAGGAGGTAGATAAACTTTTGTGGTGCCTTTCACCTAGCTACCTGACAGTGTAAAAACTACCAAGAGAACTCCTTTCTGGAACCTTCCCCGGTGGAGTTGTGCATGGGCTGTGTTTGCAACACTTTGTCACCATCCCAGTCCAAAATTCAGCGATTCCCCACCTCAGCCCAGAAAGCAGGTAGAACAACTTTTGTGGTGCCTTTCACCTAGCTACCGGGGCAGTGTAAGAACTACCAACAGAACTCCTTTCTGGCACCTTCCCCGGTGGAGGTGTGCATGGGGTGTGTTTGGAACATTTTGTCACCAGCCGAGTCCAAAATTCAGCGATTCCCCATCTCAGCCCAGAAAGCAGGTAGAAAAACTTTTGTGGTGCCTTTCAGCTGCCTACCGGGGTAGTGTAAAAACTACCAACAGAACTCGTTTCTGGCACCTTCCCCGGTGGAGTTGTGCATGGGGTGTGTTTGGAACATTTTGTTACCAGCCGAGTCCAAAATTCAGCTGTTCCCCATCTCAGCCCAGAAAGCAGGTAGAACAAGTTTTGTGGTGCCTTTCAGCTGCCTACCGGGGTAGTGTAAAAACTACCAACAGAACTCGTTTCTGGCTCCTTTGCCGGTTTAGCTGTGCATGGGGTGTGTTTGGAACATTTTGTCACCAGCCTAGTCCAAAATTTAGCCGTTCCCCATCTCAGCCCAGAAAGCAGGTAGAACAAGTTTTGTGGTGCCTTTCAGCTGCCTACCGGGGTAGTGTAAAAACTACCAACAGAACTCGTTTCTGGCACCTTCCCCGGTGGAGTTGTGCATGGGGTGTGTTTGGAACATTTTGTTACCAGCCGAGTCCAAAATTCAGCTGTTCCCCATCTCAGCCCAGAAAGCAGGTAGAACAAGTTTTGTGGTGCCTTTCAGCTGCCTACCGGGGTAGTGTAAAAACTACCAACAGAACTCGTTTCTGGCTCCTTTGCCGTTGGAGCTGTGCATGGGGTGTGTTTGGAACATTTTGTCACCAGCCTAGTCCAAAATTTAGCCGTTCCCCATCTCAGCCCAGAAAGCAGGTAGAAAAACTTTTGTGGTGCCTTTCAGCTGCCTACCGGGGTAGTGTAAAAACTACCAACAGAACTCGTTTCTGGCACCTTCCCCGGTGGAGTTGTGCATGGGGTGTGTTTGGAACATTTTGTTACCAGCCGAGTCCAAAATTCAGCTGTTCCCCATCTCAGCCCAGAAAGCAGGTAGAAAAACTTTTGTGGTGCCTTTCAGCTGCCTACCGGGGTAGTGTAAAAACTACCAACAGAACTCGTTTCTGGCTCCTTTGCCGGTGGAGCTGTGCATGGGGTGTGTTTGGAACATTTTGTCACCAGCCTAGTCCAAAATGCAGCCGTTCCCCATCTCAGCCCAGAAAGCAGGTAGAAAAACTTTTGTGGTGCCTTTCAGCTGCCTACCGGGGTAGTGTAAAAACTACCAACAGAACTCGTTTCTGGCACCTTCCCCGGTGGAGTTGTGCATGGGGTGTGTTTGGAACATTTTGTCACCAGCCGAGTCCAAAATTCAGCGATTCCCCATCTCAGCCCAGAAAGCAGGTAGAACAAGTTTTGTGGTGCCTTTCAGCTGCCTACCGGGGTAGTGTAAAAACTACCAACAGAACTCGTTTCTGGCACCTTCCCCGGTGGAGTTGTGCATGGGGTGTGTTTGGAACATTTTGTCACCAGCCGAGTCCAAAATTCAGCGATTCCCCATCTCAGCCCAGAAAGCAGGTAGAACAAGTTTTGTGGTGCCTTTCTCTTCCCTACCGGGGTAGTGTAAAAACTACCAACAGAACTCGTTTCTGGCACCTTCCCCGGTGGAGGTGTGCATGGGGTGTGTTTGGAACATTTTGTCACCAGCCGAGTCCAAAATTCAGCGATTCCCCATCTCAGCCCAGAAAGCAGGTAGAACCGGTTTTATGGTGCCTTTCAGCTGCCTACCGGGGTAGTGTAAAAACTACCAACAGAACTCGTTTCTGGCTCCTTTGCCGGTGGAGGTGTGCATGGGGTGTGTTTGGAACATTTTGTCACCAGCCGAGTCCAAAATTCAGCGATTCCCCATCTCAGCCCAGAAAGCAGGTAGAACAAGTTTTGTGGTGCCTTTCAGCTGCCTACCGGGGTACTGTAAAAACTACCAACAGAACTCGTTTCTGGCACCTTCCCCGGTGGAGTTGTGCATGGGGTGTGTTTGGAACATTTTGTCACCAGCCGAGTCCAAAATTCAGCGATTCCCCATCTCAGCCCAGAAAGCAGGTAGAACAGGTTTTGTGGTGCCTTTCAGCTGCCTACCGGGGTAGTGTAAAAACTACCAACAGAACTCGTTTCTGGCACCTTCCCCGGTGGAGTTGTGCATGGGGTGTGTTTGGAACATTTTGTCACCAGCCGAGTCCAAAATTCAGCGATTCCCCATCTCAGCCCAGAAAGCAGGTAGAACCGGTTTTATGGTGCCTTTCAGCTGCCTACCGGGGTAGTGTAAAAACTACCAACAGAACTCGTTTCTGGCACCTTCCCCGGTGGAGTTGTGCATGGGGTGTGTTTGGAACATTTTGTCACCAGCCGAGTCCAAAATTCAGCGATTCCCCATCTCAGCCCAGAAAGCAGGTAGAACAACTTCTTTGGTGCCTTTCAGCTGCCTACCGGGGTAGTGTAAAAACTACCAACAGAACTCGTTTCTGGCACCTTCCCCGGTGGAGCTGTGCATGGGGTGTGTTTGGAACATTTTGTCACCAGCCGAGTCCAAAATTCAGCCGTTCCCCATCTCAGCCCAGAAAGCAGGTAGAACAAGTTTTGTGGTGCCTTTCAGCTGCCTACCGGGGTAGTGTATAAAACTACCAACAGAACTCGTTTCTGGCACCTTTGCCGGTGGAGCTGTGCATGGGGTGTGTTTGGAACATTTTGTTACCAGCCGAGTCCAAAATTCAGCCGTTCCCCATCTCAGCCCAGAAAGCAGGTAGAACAAGTTTTGTGGTGCCTTTCAGCTGCCTACCGGGGTAGTGTAAAAACTACCAACAGAACTCCTTTCTGGCACCTTTGCCGGTGGAGCTGTGCATGGGGTGTGTTTAGAACATTTTGTTACCAGCCGAGTCCAAAACTCAGCTGTTCCCCACCTCAGCCCAGAAAGCAGGTAGAACAATTTTTGTGGTGCCTTTCAGCTGTCTACCGGGGTAGTGTAAAAACTACCAACAGAACTCGTTTCTGGCACCTTCCCCGGTGGAGCTGTGCATGGGGTGTGTTTAGAACATTTTGTCAGCAGCCGAGTCCAAAATTCAGCTGATCCCCATCTCAGCCCAGAAAGCAGGTAGAAAAACTTCTGTGGTGCCTTTCAGCTGCCTACCGGGGTAGTGTAAAAACTACCAACAGAACTCGTTTCTGGCACCTTTGCCAGTGGAGGTGTGAATGGGGTGTGTTTGGAACATTTTGTCAGCAGCCGAGTCCAAAATTCAGCCGTTCCCCATCTCAGCCCAGAAAGCAGGTAGAACAAGTTTTGTGGTGCCTTTCAGCTGCCTACCGGGGTAGTGTAAAAACTACCAACGGAACTCGTTTCTGGCACCTTCCCCGGTGGAGCTGTGCATTTGGTGTGTTTGGAACATTTTGTCACCAGCCGAGTCCAAAATTCAACGATTCCCCATCTCAGCCCAGAAAGCAGGTAGAACAAGTTTTGTGGTGCCTTTCAGCTGCCTACCGGGGTAGTGTAAAAACTACCAAGAGAACTCGTTTCTGGCACCTTCCCCGGTGGAGTTGTGCATGGGGTGTGTTTGGAACATTTTGTCAGCAGCCGAGTCCAAAATTCAGCGATTCCCCATCTCAGCCCAGAAAGCAGGTAGAACAAGTTTTGTGGTGCCTTTCAGCTGCCTACCGGGGTAGTGTAAAAACTACCAACAGTACTCGTTTCTGGCACCTTCCCCGGTGGAGTTGTGCATGGGGTGTGTTTGGAACATTTTGTCACCAGCCGAGTCCAAAATTCAGCGATTCCCCATCTCAGCCCAGAAAGCAGGTAGAACAAGTTTTGTGGTGCCTTTCAGCTGCCTACCGGGGTAGTGTAAAAACTACCAACAGAACTCGTTTCTGGCACCTTCCCCGGTGGAGTTGTGCATGGGGTGTGTTTGGAACATTTTGTCACCAGCCGAGTCCAAAATTCAGCGATTCCCCATCTCAGCCCAGAAAGCAGGTAGAACAAGTTTTGTGGTGCCTTCCAGCTGCCTACCGGGGTAGTGTAAAAACTACCAACAGAACTCGTTTCTGGCACCTTCCCCGGTGGAGGTGTGCATGGGGTGTGTTTGGAACATTTTGTCACCAGCCGAGTCCAAAATTCAGCGATTCCCCATCTCAGCCCAGAAAGCAGGTAGAACAAGTTTTGTGGTGCCTTTTAGCTGCCTACCGGGGTAGTGTAAAAACTACCAACAGAACTCGTTTCTGGCACCTTCCCCGGTGGAGTTGTGCATGGGGTGTGTTTGGAACATTTTGTCACCAGCCGAGTCCAAAATTCAGCTGTTCCCCATCTCTAGCCCAGGAAGCAGATAAGAAAAGGTTTAATGGTGCCTTTCAGCTGCCTACCGGGGTAGTGTAAAAACTACCAACAGTACTCGTTTCTGGCACCTTCCCCGGTGGAGTTGTGCATGGGGTGTGTTTGGAACATTTTGTTACCAGCCGAGTCCAAAACTCAGCCGTTCCCCATCTCAGCCCAGAAAGCAGGTAGAACAAGTTTTGTGGTGCCTTTCAGCTGCCTACCGGGGTAGTGTAAAAACTACCAACAGAACTCGTTTCTGGCACCTTCCCCGGTGGAGTTGTGCATGGGGTGTGTTTGGAACATTTTGTCAGCAGCCGAGTCCAAAATTCAGCCGTTCCCCATCTCAGCCCAGAAAGCAGGTAGAACAAGTTTTGTGGTGCCTTTCTCTTGCCTACCGGGGTAGTGTAAAAACTACCAACAGAACTCGTTTCTGGCACCTTCCTCGGTGGAGTTGTGCATGGGGTGTGTTTGGAACATTTTGTCAGCAGCCGAGTCCAAAATTCAACGATTCCCCATCTCAGCCCAGAAAGCAGGTAGAACAAGTTTTGTGGTGCCTTTCTCTTGCCTACCGGGGTAGTGTAAAAACTACCAACGGAACTCGATTCTGGCACCTTCCCCGGTGGAGCTGTGCATGGGGTGTGTTTGGAACATTTTGTCACCAGCCGAGTCCAAAATTCAGCAATTCCCCATCTCAGCCCAGAAAGCAGGTAGAACAAGTTTTGTGGTGCCTTTCAGCTGCCTACCGGGGTAGTGTAAAAACTACCAACAGAACTCGTTTCTGGCACCTTTGCCAGTGGAGTTGTGCATGGGGTGTGTTTGGAACATTTTGTCAGCAGCCGAGTCCAAAATTCAGCGATTCCCCATCTCAGCCCAGAAAGCAGGTAGAAAAACTTCTTTGGTGCCTTTCAGCTGCCTCCCGGAGCACTGTAAAAACTACCAAGAGAACTCCTTTCTGGCACCTTCCCCGGTGGAGCTGTGCATGGGGTGTGTTTGGAACATTCTGTCACCAGCCGAGTCCAAAATTCAGCGATTCCCCATCTCTAGCCCAGGAAGCAGATAAGAAAAGGTTTAATGGTGCCTTTCAGCTGCCTACCGGGGTAGTGTAAAAACTACCAACAGTACTCGTTTCTGGCACCTTCCCCGGTGGAGTTGTGCATGGGGTGTGTTTGGAACATTTTGTTACCAGCCGAGTCCAAAACTCAGCCGTTCCCCATCTCAGCCCAGAAAGCAGGTAGAACAAGTTTTGTGGTGCCTTTCAGCTGCCTACCGGGGTAGTGTAAAAACTACCAACAGAACTCGTTTCTGGCACCTTTGCCAGTGGAGTTGTGCATGGGGTGTGTTTGGAACATTTTGTCAGCAGCCGAGTCCAAAATTCAGCGATTCCCCATCTCAGCCCAGAAAGCAGGTAGAACAAGTTTTGTGGTGCCTTTCAGCTGCCTACCGGGGTAGTGTAAAAACTACCAACAGAACTCGTTTCTGGCACCTTCCCCGGTGGAGTTGTGCATGGGGTGTGTTTGGAACATTTTGTCACCAGCCGAGTCCAAAATTCAGCAATTCCCCATCTCAGCCCAGAAAGCAGGTAGAACAAGTTTTGTGGTGCCTTTCAGCTGCCTACCGGGGTAGTGTAAAAACTACCAACAGAACTCGTTTCTGGCACCTTTGCCAGTGGAGTTGTGCATGGGGTGTGTTTGGAACATTTTGTCAGCAGCCGAGTCCAAAATTCAGCGATTCCCCATCTCAGCCCAGAAAGCAGGTAGAAAAACTTCTTTGGTGCCTTTCAGCTGCCTCCCGGAGCACTGTAAAAACTACCAAGAGAACTCCTTTCTGGCACCTTCCCCGGTGGAGCTGTGCATGGGGTGTGTTTGGAACATTCTGTCACCAGCCGAGTCCAAAATTCAGCGATTCCCCATCTCTAGCCCAGGAAGCAGATAAGAAAAGGTTTAATGGTGCCTTTCAGCTGCCTACCGGGGTAGTGTAAAAACTACCAACAGTACTCGTTTCTGGCACCTTCCCCGGTGGAGTTGTGCATGGGGTGTGTTTGGAACATTTTGTTACCAGCCGAGTCCAAAACTCAGCCGTTCCCCATCTCAGCCCAGAAAGCAGGTAGAACAAGTTTTGTGGTGCCTTTCAGCTGCCTACCGGGGTAGTGTAAAAACTACCAACAGAACTCGTTTCTGGCACCTTTGCCAGTGGAGTTGTGCATGGGGTGTGTTTGGAACATTTTGTCAGCAGCCGAGTCCAAAATTCAGCGATTCCCCATCTCAGCCCAGAAAGCAGGTAGAACAAGTTTTGTGGTGCCTTTCAGCTGCCTACCGGGGTAGTGTAAAAACTACCAACAGAACTCGTTTCTGGCACCTTCCCCGGTGGAGTTGTGCATGGGGTGTGTTTGGAACATTTTGTCACCAGCCGAGTCCAAAATTCAGCGATTCCCCATCTCAGCCCAGAAAGCAGGTAGAACAAGTTTTGTGGTGCCTTCCAGCTGCCTACCGGGGTAGTGTAAAAACTACCAACAGAACTCGTTTCTGGCACCTTCCCCGGTGGAGGTGTGCATGGGGTGTGTTTGGAACATTTTGTCACCAGCCGAGTCCAAAATTCAGCGATTCCCCATCTCAGCCCAGAAAGCAGGTAGAACAAGTTTTGTGGTGCCTTTTAGCTGCCTACCGGGGTAGTGTAAAAACTACCAACAGAACTCGTTTCTGGCACCTTCCCCGGTGGAGTTGTGCATGGGGTGTGTTTGGAACATTTTGTCACCAGCCGAGTCCAAAATTCAGCTGTTCCCCATCTCTAGCCCAGGAAGCAGATAAGAAAAGGTTTAATGGTGCCTTTCAGCTGCCTACCGGGGTAGTGTAAAAACTACCAACAGTACTCGTTTCTGGCACCTTCCCCGGTGGAGTTGTGCATGGGGTGTGTTTGGAACATTTTGTTACCAGCCGAGTCCAAAACTCAGCCGTTCCCCATCTCAGCCCAGAAAGCAGGTAGAACAAGTTTTGTGGTGCCTTTCAGCTGCCTACCGGGGTAGTGTAAAAACTACCAACAGAACTCGTTTCTGGCACCTTCCCCGGTGGAGTTGTGCATGGGGTGTGTTTGGAACATTTTGTCAGCAGCCGAGTCCAAAATTCAGCCGTTCCCCATCTCAGCCCAGAAAGCAGGTAGAACAAGTTTTGTGGTGCCTTTCTCTTGCCTACCGGGGTAGTGTAAAAACTACCAACAGAACTCGTTTCTGGCACCTTCCCCGGTGGAGGTGTGCATGGGGTGTGTTTGGAACATTTTGTCACCAGCCGAGTCCAAAATTCAGCGATTCCCCATCTCAGCCCAGAAAGCAGGTAGAACAAGTTTTGTGGTGCCTTTTAGCTGCCTACCGGGGTAGTGTAAAAACTACCAACAGAACTCGTTTCTGGCACCTTCCCCGGTGGAGTTGTGCATGGGGTGTGTTTGGAACATTTTGTCACCAGCCGAGTCCAAAATTCAGCTGTTCCCCATCTCTAGCCCAGGAAGCAGATAAGAAAAGTTTTAATGGTGCCTTTCAGCTGCCTACCGGGGTAGTGTAAAAACTACCAACAGTACTCGTTTCTGGCACCTTCCCCGGTGGAGTTGTGCATGGGGTGTGTTTGGAACATTTTGTTACCAGCCGAGTCCAAAACTCAGCCGTTCCCCATCTCAGCCCAGAAAGCAGGTAGAACAAGTTTTGTGGTGCCTTTCAGCTGCCTACCGGGGTAGTGTAAAAACTACCAACAGAACTCGTTTCTGGCACCTTCCCCGGTGGAGTTGTGCATGGGGTGTGTTTGGAACATTTTGTCAGCAGCCGAGTCCAAAATTCAGCCGTTCCCCATCTCAGCCCAGAAAGCAGGTAGAACAAGTTTTGTGGTGCCTTTCAGCTGCCTACCGGGGTAGTGTAAAAACTACCAACAGAACTCGTTTCTGGCACCTTCCCCGGTGGAGTTGTGCATGGGGTGTGTTTGGAACATTTTGTCAGCAGCCGAGTCCAAAATTCAGCCGTTCCCCATCTCAGCCCAGAAAGCAGGTAGAACAAGTTTTGTGGTGCCTTTCTCTTGCCTACCGGGGTAGTGTAAAAACTACCAACGGAACTCGATTCTGGCACCTTCCCCGGTGGAGCTGTGCATGGGGTGTGTTTGGAACATTTTGTCACCAGCCGAGTCCAAAATTCAGCGATTCCCCATCTCAGCCCAGAAAGCAGGTAGAACAAGTTTTGTGGTGCCTTTCAGCTGCCTACCGGGGTAGTGTAAAAACTACCAAGAGAACTCGTTTCTGGCACCTTCCCCGGTGGAGTTGTGCATGGGGTGTGTTTGGAACATTTTGTCACCAGCCTAGTCCAAAATTCAGCGATTCCCCATCTCAGCCCAGAAAGCAGGTAGAACAGGTTTTGTGGTGCCTTTCAGCTGCCTACCGGGGTAGTGTAAAAACTACCAACAGAACTCGTTTCTGGCACCTTCCCCGGTGGAGTTGTGCATGGGGTGTGTTTGGAACATTTTGTCACCAGCCGAGTCCAAAATTCAGCGATTCCCCATCTCAGCCCAGAAAGCAGGTAGAACAAGTTTTGTGGTGCCTTCCAGCTGCCTACCGGGGTAGTGTAAAAACTACCAACAGAACTCGTTTCTGGCACCTTCCCCGGTGGAGGTGTGCATGGGGTGTGTTTGGAACATTTTGTCACCAGCCGAGTCCAAAATTCAGCGATTCCCCATCTCAGCCCAGAAAGCAGGTACAACAACTTTTGTGGTGCCTTTCAGCTGCCTACCGGGGTAGTGTAAAAACTACCAACAGAACTCGTTTCTGGCACCTTCCCCGGTGGAGGTGTGCATGGGGTGTGTTTGGAACATTTTGTCACCAGCCGAGTCCAAAATTCAGCGATTCCCCATCTCAGCCCAGAAAGCAGGTAGAACAAGTTTTGTGGTGCCTTTCAGCTGCCTACCGGGGTAGTGTAAAAACTACCAAGAGAACTCGTTTCTGGCACCTTCCCCGGTGGAGTTGTGCATGGGGTGTGTTTGGAACATTTTGTCACCAGCCGAGTCCAAAATTCAGCGATTCCCCATCTCAGCCCAGAAAGCAGGTAGAACAAGTTTTGTGGTGCCTTTCAGCTGCCTACCGGGGTAGTGTAAAAACTACCAACAGAACTCGTTTCTGGCACCTTCCCCGGTGGAGTTGTGCATGGGGTGTGTTTGGAACATTTTGTCACCAGCCGAGTCCAAAATTCAGCGATTCCCCATCTCAGCCCAGAAAGCAGGTAGAACAAGTTTTGTGGTGCCTTTCAGCTGCCTACCGGGGTAGTGTAAAAACAACCAACAGAACTGTTTTCTGGAACCTTCCCCGGTGGAGTTGTGCATGGGGTGTGTTTGGAACATTTTGTTACCAGCCGAGTCCAAAATTCAGCCGTTCCCCATCTCAGCCCAGAAAGCAGGTAGAACAAGTTTTGTGGTGCCTTTCTCTTGCCTACCGGGGGTAGTGTAAAAACTACCAACAGAACTCGTTTCTGGCACCTTCCCCGGTGGAGTTGTGCATGGGGTGTGTTTGGAACATTTTGTCACCAGCCGAGTCCAAAATTCAGCTGTTCCCCATCTCAGCCCAGAAAGCAGGTAGAACAAGTTTTGTGGTGCCTTTCAGCTGCCTACCGGGGTAGTGTAAAAACTACCAACAGAACTCGTTTCTGGCACCTTCCCCGGTGGAGGTGTGCATGGGGTGTGTTTGGAACATTTTGTCACCAGCCGAGTCCAAAATTCAGCGATTCCCCATCTCAGCCCAGAAAGCAGGTAGAACCGGTTTTATGGTGCCTTTCAGCTGCCTACCGGGGTAGTGTAAAAACTACCAACAGAACTCGTTTCTGGCTCCTTTGCCGGTGGAGGTGTGCATGGGGTGTGTTTGGAACATTTTGTCACCAGCCGAGTCCAAAATTCAGCCGTTCCCCATCTCAGCCCAGAAAGCAGGTAGAACAAGTTTTGTGGTGCCTTTCAGCTGCCTACCGGGGTAGTGTAAAAACTACCAAGAGAACTCGTTTCTGGCACCTTCCCCGGTGGAGTTGTGCATGGGGTGTGTTTGGAACATTTTGTCACCAGCCGAGTCCAAAATTCAGCGATTCCCCATCTCAGCCCAGAAAGCAGGTAGAACAAGATTTGTGGTGCCTTTCAGCTGCCTACCGGGGTAGTGTAAAAACTACCAACAGAACTCCTTTCTGGCACCTTCCCCGGTGGAGTTGTGCATGGGGTGTGTTTGGAACATTTTGTCACCAGCCGAGTCCAAAATTCAGCCGTTCCCCATCTCAGCCCAGAAAGCAGGTAGAACAAGTTTTGTGGTGCCTTTCAGCTGCCTACCGGGGTAGTGTAAAAACTACCAACAGAACTCGTTTCTGGCACCTTCCCCGGTGGAGTTGTGCATGGGGTGTGTTTGGAACATTTTGTCACCAGCCGAGTCCAAAATTCAGCGATTCCCCATCTCAGCCCAGAAAGCAGGTACAACAACTTTTGTGGTGCCTTTCAGCTGCCTACCGGGGTAGTGTAAAAACTACTAACAGAACTCGTTTCTGGCACCTTCCCCGGTGGAGGTGTGCATGGGGTGTGTTTGGAACATTTTGTCACCAGCCGAGTCCAAAATTCAGCGATTCCCCGTCACAGCCCAGAAAGCAGGTAGAACAAGTTTTGTGGTGCCTTTCTCTTGCCTATCGGGGTAGTGTAAAAACTACCAACAGAACTCGTTTCTGCCACCTTCCCCGGTGGAGTTGTGCATGGGGTGTGTTTGGAACATTTTGTCACCAGCCGAGTCCAAAATTCAGCGATTCCCCATCTCAGCCCAGAAGCAGGTAGAACAAGTTTTGTGGTGCCTTTCAGCTGCCTACCGGGGTAGTGTAAAAACTACCAACAGAACTCCTTTCTGGCACCTTCCCCGGTGGAGGTGTGCATGGGGTGTGTTTGGAACATTTTGTCACCAGCCGAGTCCAAAATTCAGCGATTCCCCATCTCAGCCCAGAAAGCAGGTAGAACCGGTTTTATGGTGCCTTTCAGCTGCCTACCGGGGTAGTGTAAAAACTACCAACAGAACTCGTTTCTGGCACCTTCCCCGGTGGAGTTGTGCATGGGGTGTGTTTGGAACATTTTGTCAGCAGCCGAGTCCAAAATTCAGCGATTCCCCATCTCAGCCCAGAAAGCAGGTAGAACAAGTTTTGTGGTGCCTTTCAGCTGCCTACCGGGGTAGTGTAAAAACTACCAACAGAACTCGTTTCTGGCACCTTCCCCGGTGGAGTTGTGCATGGGGTGTGTTTGGAACATTTTGTCACCAGCCGAGTCCAAAATTCAGCGATTCCCCATCTCAGCCCAGAAAGCAGGTAGAACAAGTTTTGTGGTGCCTTTCAGCTGCCTACCGGGGTAGTGTAAAAACTACCAACAGAACTCGTTTCTGGCACCTTCCCCGGTGGAGTTGTGCATGGGGTGTGTTTGGAACATTTTGTCACCAGCCGAGTCCAAAATTCAGCCGTTCCCCATCTCAGCCCAGAAAGCAGGTACAACAAGTTTTGTGGTGCCTTTCAGCTGCCTACCGGGGTAGTGTAAAAACTACCAAGAGAACTCGATTCTGGCACCTTCCCCGGTGGAGTTGTGCATGGGGTGTGTTTGGAACATTTTGTCACCAGCCGAGTCCAAAATTCAGCCGTTCCCCATCTCAGCCCAGAAAGCAGGTAGAACAAGTTTTGTGGTGCCTTTCAGCTGCCTACCGGGGTAGTGTAAAAACTACCAACAGAACTCGTTTCTGGCACCTTCCCCGGTGGAGTTGTGCATGGGGTGTGTTTGGAACATTTTGTCACCAGCCGAGTCCAAAATTCAGCCGTTCCCCATCTCAGCCCAGAAAGCAGGTACAACAAGTTTTGTGGTGCCTTTCAGCTGCCTACCGGGGTAGTGTAAAAACTACCAACAGAACTCGTTTCTGGCACCTTCCCCCGGTGGAGTTGTGCATGGGGTGTGTTTGGAACATTTTGTCACCAGCCGAGTCCAAAATTCAGCGATTCCCCATCTCAGCCCAGAAAGCAGGTAGAACAAATTTTGTGGTGCCTTTCAGCTGCCTACCGGGGTAGTGTAAAAACTACTAACAGAACTCGTTTCTGGCACCTTCCCCGGTGGAGGTGTGCATGGGGTGTGTTTGGAACATTTTGTCACAAGCCGAGTCCAAAATTCAGCGATTCCCCATCACAGCCCAGAAAGCAGGTAGAACAAGTTTTGTGGTGCCTTTCTCTTGCCTACCGGGGTAGTGTAAAAACTACCAACAGAACTCGTTTCTGGCACCTTCCCCGGTGGAGTTGTGCATGGGGTGTGTTTGGAACATTTTGTCACCAGCCGAGTCCAAAATTCAGCGATTCCCCATCTCAGCACAGAAAGCAGGTAGAACAAGTTTTGTGGTGCCTTTCAGCTGCCTACCGGGGTAGTGTAAAAACTACCAACAGAACTCGTTTCTGGCACCTTCCCCGGTGGAGTTGTGCATGGGGTGTGTTTGGAACATTTTGTCACCAGCCGAGTCCAAAATTCAGCGATTCCCCATCTCAGCCCAGAAAGCAGGTAGAACCGGTTTTATGGTGCCTTTCAGCTGCCTACCGGGGTAGTGTAAAAACTACCAACAGAACTCGTTTCTGGCACCTTCCCCGGTGGAGTTGTGCATGGGGTGTGTTTGGAACATTTTGTGAGCAGCCGAGTCCAAAATTCAGCGATTCCCCATCTCAGCCCAGAAAGCAGGTAGAACAAGTTTTGTGGTGCCTTTCAGCTGCCTACCGGGGTAGTGTAAAAACTACCAACAGAACTCGTTTCTGGCACCTTCCCCGGTGGAGTTGTGCATGGGGTGTGTTTGGAACATTTTGTCACCAGCCGAGTCCAAAATTCAGCGATTCCCCATCTCAGCCCAGAAAGCAGGTAGAACAAGTTTTGTGGTGTCTTTCAGCTGCCTACCGGGGTAGTGTAAAAACTACCAACAGAACTCGTTTCTGGCACCTTCCCCGGTGGAGTTGTGCATGGGGTGTGTTTGGAACATTTTGTCACCAGCCGAGTCCAAAATTCAGCTGATCCCCATCTCAGCCCAGAAAGCAGGTACAACAACTTTTGTGGTGCCTTTCAGCTGCCTACCGGGGTAGTGTAAAAACTACCAACAGAACTCCTTTCTGGCACCTTCCCCGGTGGAGTTGTGCATGGGGTGTGTTTGGAACATTTTGTTACCAGCCGAGTCCAAAAGTCAGCCGTTCCCCATCTCAGCCCAGAAAGCAGGTAGAACAAGTTTTGTGGTGCCTTTCTCTTGCCTACCGGGGTAGTGTAAAAACTACCAACGGAACTCGATTCTGGCACCTTCCCCGGTGGAGTTGTGCATGGGGTGTGTTTGGAACATTTTGTCACCAGCCGAGTCCAAAATTCAGCCGTTCCCCATCTCAGCCCAGAAAGCAGGTACAACAACTTTTGTGGTGCCTTTCAGCTGCCTACCGGGGTAGTGTAAAAACTACCAACAGAACTCGTTTCTGGCACCTTCCCCGGTGGAGGTGTGCATGGGGTGTGTTTGGAACATTTTGTCACCAGCCGAGTCCAAAATTCAGCGATTCCCCATCTCAGCCCAGAAAGCAGGTAGAACAAGTTTTGTGGTGCCTTTCAGCTGCCTACCGGGGTAGTGTAAAAAGTACCAAGAGAACTCCTTTCTGGCACCTTCCCCGGTGGAGTTGTGCATGGGGTGTGTTTGGAACATTTTGTCACCAGCCGAGTCCAAAATTCAGCGATTCCCCATCTCAGCCCAGAAAGCAGGTAGAACAAGTTTTGTGGTGCCTTTCAGCTGCCTACCGGGGTAGTGTAAAAACTACCAACAGAACTCGTTTCTGGCACCTTCCCCGGTGGAGTTGTGCATGGGGTGTGTTTGGAACATTTTGTCACCAGCCGAGTCCAAAATTCAGCGATTCCCCATCTCAGCCCAGAAAGCAGGTAGAACAAGTTTTGTGGTGCCTTTCAGCTGCCTACCGGGGTAGTGTAAAAACTACCAACAGAACTCGTTTCTGGCACCTTCCCCGGTGGAGTTGTGCATGGGGTGTGTTTGGAACATTTTGTCAGCATCCGAGTCCAAAATTCAGCGATTCCCCATCTCAGCCCAGAAGCAGGTAGAACAAGTTTTGTGGTGCCTTTCAGCTGCCTACCGGGGTAGTGTAAAAACTACCAACAGAACTCCTTTCTGGCACCTTCCCCGGTGGAGGTGTGCATGGGGTGTGTTTGGAACATTTTGTCACCAGCCGAGTCCAAAATTCAGCGATTCCCCATCTCAGCCCAGAAAGCAGGTAGAACCGGTTTTATGGTGCCTTTCAGCTGCCTACCGGGGTAGTGTAAAAACTACCAACAGAACTCGTTTCTGGCACCTTCCCCGGTGGAGTTGTGCATGGGGTGTGTTTGGAACATTTTGTCAGCAGCCGAGTCCAAAATTCAGCGATTCCCCATCTCAGCCCAGAAAGCAGGTAGAACAAGTTTTGTGGTGCCTTTCAGCTGCCTACCGGGGTAGTGTAAAAACTACCAACACAACTCGTTTCTGGCACCTTCCCCGGTGGAGTTGTGCATGGGGGTGTGTTTGGAACATTTTGTCACCAGCCGAGTCCAAAATTCAGCGATTCCCCATCTCAGCCCAGAAAGCAGGTAGAACAAGTTTTGTGGTGCCTTTCAGCTGCCTACCGGGGTAGTGTAAAAACTACCAACAGAACTCGTTTCTGGCACCTTCCCCGGTGGAGTTGTGCATGGGGTGTGTTTGGAACATTTTGTCACCAGCCGAGTCCAAAATTCAGCCGTTCCCCATCTCAGCCCAGAAAGCAGGTACAACAAGTTTTGTGGTGCCTTTCAGCTGCCTACCGGGGTAGTGTAAAAACTACCAAGAGAACTCGATTCTGGCACCTTCCCCGGTGGAGTTGTGCATGGGGTGTGTTTGGAACATTTTGTCACCAGCCGAGTCCAAAATTCAGCGATTCCCCATCTCAGCCCAGAAAGCAGGTAGAACAAGTTTTGTGGTGCCTTTCAGCTGCCTACCGGGGTAGTGTAAAAACTACCAACAGAACTCGTTTCTGGCACCTTCCCCGGTGGAGTTGTGCATGGGGTGTGTTTGGAACATTTTGTCACCAGCCGAGTCCAAAATTCAGCCGTTCCCCATCTCAGCCCAGAAAGCAGGTACAACAAGTTTTGTGGTGCCTTTCAGCTGCCTACCGGGGTAGTGTAAAAACTACCAACAGAACTCGTTTCTGGCACCTTCCCCGGTGGAGTTGTGCATGGGTGTGTTTGGAACATTTTGTCACCAGCCGAGTCCAAAATTCAGCGATTCCCCATCTCAGCCCAGAAAGCAGGTAGAACAAATTTTGTGGTGCCTTTCAGCTGCCTACCGGGGTAGTGTAAAAACTACTAACAGAACTCGTTTCTGGCACCTTCCCCGGTGGAGGTGTGCATGGGGTGTGTTTGGAACATTTTGTCACAAGCCGAGTCCAAAATTCAGCGATTCCCCATCACAGCCCAGAAAGCAGGTAGAACAAGTTTTGTGGTGCCTTTCTCTTGCCTACCGGGGTAGTGTAAAAACTACCAACAGAACTCGTTTCTGGCACCTTCCCCGGTGGAGTTGTGCATGGGGTGTGTTTGGAACATTTTGTCACCAGCCGAGTCCAAAATTCAGCGATTCCCCATCTCAGCACAGAAAGCAGGTAGAACAAGTTTTGTGGTGCCTTTCAGCTGCCTACCGGGGTAGTGTAAAAACTACCAACAGAACTCGTTTCTGGCACCTTCCCCGGTGGAGTTGTGCATGGGGTGTGTTTGGAACATTTTGTCACCAGCCGAGTCCAAAATTCAGCGATTCCCCATCTCAGCCCAGAAAGCAGGTAGAACCGGTTTTATGGTGCCTTTCAGCTGCCTACCGGGGTAGTGTAAAAACTACCAACAGAACTCGTTTCTGGCACCTTCCCCGGTGGAGTTGTGCATGGGGTGTGTTTGGAACATTTTGTGAGCAGCCGAGTCCAAAATTCAGCGATTCCCCATCTCAGCCCAGAAAGCAGGTAGAACAAGTTTTGTGGTGCCTTTCAGCTGCCTACCGGGGTAGTGTAAAAACTACCAACAGAACTCGTTTCTGGCACCTTCCCCGGTGGAGTTGTGCATGGGGTGTGTTTGGAACATTTTGTCACCAGCCGAGTCCAAAATTCAGCGATTCCCCATCTCAGCCCAGAAAGCAGGTAGAACAAGTTTTGTGGTGTCTTTCAGCTGCCTACCGGGGTAGTGTAAAAACTACCAACAGAACTCGTTTCTGGCACCTTCCCCGGTGGAGTTGTGCATGGGGTGTGTTTGGAACATTTTGTCACCAGCCGAGTCCAAAATTCAGCTGATCCCCATCTCAGCCCAGAAAGCAGGTACAACAACTTTTGTGGTGCCTTTCAGCTGCCTACCGGGGTAGTGTAAAAACTACCAACAGAACTCCTTTCTGGCACCTTCCCCGGTGGAGTTGTGCATGGGGTGTGTTTGGAACATTTTGTTACCAGCCGAGTCCAAAAGTCAGCCGTTCCCCATCTCAGCCCAGAAAGCAGGTACAACAAGTTTTGTGGTGCCTTTCTCTTGCCTACCGGGGTAGTGTAAAAACTACCAACGGAACTCGATTCTGGCACCTTCCCCGGTGGAGTTGTGCATGGGTGTGTTTGGAACATTTTGTCACCAGCCGAGTCCAAAATTCAGCCGTTCCCCATCTCAGCCCAGAAAGCAGGTACAACAACTTTTGTGGTGCCTTTCAGCTGCCTACCGGGGTAGTGTAAAAACTACCAACAGAACTCGTTTCTGGCACCTTCCCCGGTGGAGGTGTGCATGGGGTGTGTTTGGAACATTTTGTCACCAGCCGAGTCCAAAATTCAGCGATTCCCCATCTCAGCCCAGAAAGCAGGTAGAACAAGTTTTGTGGTGCCTTTCAGCTGCCTACCGGGGTAGTGTAAAAAGTACCAAGAGAACTCCTTTCTGGCACCTTCCCCGGTGGAGTTGTGCATGGGGTGTGTTTGGAACATTTTGTCACCAGCCGAGTCCAAAATTCAGCGATTCCCCATCTCAGCCCAGAAAGCAGGTAGAACAAGTTTTGTGGTGCTTTCAGCTGCCTACCGGGGTAGTGTAAAAACTACCAACAGAACTCGTTTCTGGCACCTTCCCCGGTGGAGTTGTGCATGGGGTGTGTTTGGAACATTTTGTCACCAGCCGAGTCCAAAATTCAGCGATTCCCCATCTCAGCCCAGAAAGCAGGTAGAACAAGTTTTGTGGTGCCTTTCTCTTCCCTACCGGGGTAGTGTAAAAACTACCAACAGAACTCGTTTCTGGCACCTTCCCCGGTGGAGTTGTGCATGGGGTGTGTTTGGAACATTTTGTCACCAGCCGAGTCCAAAATTCAGCGATTCCCCATCTCAGCCCAGAAAGCAGGTAGAACAAGTTTTGTGGTGCCTTTCAGCTGCCTACCGGGGTAGTGTAAAAACTACCAACAGAACTCGTTTCTGGCACCTTCCCCGGTGGAGTTGTGCATGGGGTGTGTTTGGAACATTTTGTCACCAGCCGAGTCCAAAATTCAGCGATTCCCCATCTCAGCCCAGAAAGCAGGTAGAACAAGTTTTGTGGTGCCTTTCAGGTGCCTACCGGGGTAGTGTAAAAACTACCAACAGAACTCGTTTCTGGCACCTTCCCCGGTGGAGTTGTGCATGGGGTGTGTTTGGAACATTTTGTCACCAGCCGAGTCCAAAATTCAGCGATTCCCCATCTCAGCCCAGAAAGCAGGTAGAACAAGTTTTGTGGTGCCTTTCAGCTGCCTACCGGGGTAGTGTAAAAACTACCAACAGAACTCGTTTCTGGCACCTTCCCCGGTGGAGTTGTGCATGGGGTGTGTTTGGAACATTTTGTCACCAGCCGAGTCCAAAATTCAGCGATTCCCCATCTCAGCCCAGAAAGCAGGTAGAACCCGGTTTTATGGTGCCTTTCAGCTGCCTACCGGGGTAGTGTAAAAACTACCAACAGAACTCGTTTCTGGCACCTTCCCCGGTGGAGTTGTGCATGCATGGGGTGTGTTTGGAACATTTTGTCAGCAGCCGAGTCCAAAATTCAGCGATTCCCCATCTCAGCCCAGAAAGCAGGTACAACAAGTTTTGTGGTGCCTTTCAGCTGCCTACCGGGGTAGTGTAAAAACTACCAACAGAACTCGTTTCTGGCACCTTCCCCGGTGGAGTTGTGCATGGGGTGTGTTTGGAACATTTTGTCACCAGCCGAGTCCAAAATTCAGCCGTTCCCCATCTCAGCCCAGAAAGCAGGTAGAACAAGTTTTGTGGTGTCTTTCAGCTGCCTACCGGGGTAGTGTAAAAACTACCAACAGAACTCGTTTCTGGCACCTTCCCCGGTGGAGTTGTGCATGGGGTGTGTTTGGAACATTTTGTCACCAGCCGAGTCCAAAATTCAGCGATTCCCCATCTCAGCCCAGAAAGCAGGTACAACAACTTTTGTGGTGCCTTTCAGCTGCCTACCGGGGTAGTGTAAAAACTACCAACAGAACTCCTTTCTGGCACCTTCCCCGGTGGAGTTGTGCATGGGGTGTGTTTGGAACATTTTGTTACCAGCCGAGTCCAAATTCAGCCGTTCCCCATCTCAGCCCAGAAAGCAGGTACAACAAGTTTTGTGGTGCCTTTCAGCTGCCTACCGGGGTAGTGTAAAAACTACCAACGGAACTCGATTCTGGCACCTTCCCCGGTGGAGTTGTGCATGGGGTGTGTTTGGAACATTTTGTCACCAGCCGAGTCCAAAATTCAGCGATTCCCCATCTCAGCCCAGAAAGCAGGTAGGACAAGTTTTGTGGTGCCTTTCAGCTGCCTACCGGGGTAGTGTAAAAACTACCAACAGAACTCGTTTCTGGCACCTTCCCCGGTGGAGGTGTGCATGGGGTGTGTTTGGAACATTTTGTCACCAGCCGAGTCCAAAATTCAGCGATTCCCATCTCAGCCCAGAAAGCAGGTAGAACAAGTTTTGTGGTGCCTTTCAGCTGCCTACCGGGGTAGTGTAAAAACTACCAAGAGAACTCCTTTCTGGCACCTTCCCCGGTGGAGTTGTGCATGGGGTGTGTTTGGAACATTTTGTCACCAGCCGAGTCCAAAATTCAGCGATTCCCCATCTCAGCCCAGAAAGCAGGTAGAACAAGTTTTGTGGTGCCTTTCAGCTGCCTACCGGGGTAGTGTAAAAACTACCAACAGAACTCGTTTCTGGCACCTTCCCCGGTGGAGTTGTGCATGGGGTGTGTTTGGAACATTTTGTCACCAGCCGAGTCCAAAATTCAGCGATTCCCCATCTCAGCCCAGAAAGCAGGTAGAACAAGTTTTGTGGTGCCTTTCAGCTGCCTACCGGGGTAGTGTAAAAACTACCAACAGAACTCGTTTCTGGCACCTTCCCCGGTGGAGTTGTGCATGGGGTGTGTTTGGAACATTTTGTCACCAGCCGAGTCCAAAATTCAGCGATTCCCCATCTCAGCCCAGAAAGCAGGTAGAACAAGTTTTGTGGTGCCTTTCAGCTGCCTACCGGGGTAGTGTAAAAACTACCAACAGAACTCGTTTCTGGCACCTTCCCCGGTGGAGGTGTGCATGGGGTGTGTTTGGAACATTTTGTCACCAGCCGAGTCCAAAATTCAGCGATTCCCCATCTCAGCCCAGAAAGCAGGTAGAACAAGTTTTGTGGTGCCTTTCAGCTGCCTACCGGGGTAGTGTAAAAACTACCAACGGAACTCGATTCTGGCACCTTCCCCGGTGGAGTTGTGCATGGGGTGTGTTTGGAACATTTTGTCACCAGCCGAGTCCAAAATTCAGCGATTCCCCATCTCAGCCCAGAAAGCAGGTACAACAACTTTTGTGGTGCCTTTCAGCTGCCTACCGGGGTAGTGTAAAAACTACCAACAGAACTCGTTTCTGGCACCTTCCCCGGTGGAGGTGTGCATGGGGTGTGTTTGGAACATTTTGTCACAAGCCGAGTCCAAAATTCAGCGATTCCCCATCTCAGCCCAGAAAGAAGGTAGAACCGGTTTTATGGTGCCTTTCAGCGGCCTACCGGGGTAGTGTAAAAACTACCAACAGAACTCCTTTCTGGCACCTTCCCCGGTGGAGGTGTGCATGGGGGTGTGTTTGGAACATTTTGTCACCAGCCGAGTCCAAAATTCAGCGATTCCCCATCTCAGCCCAGAAAGCAGGTAGAACAAGTTTTGTGGTGCCTTTCAGCTGCCTACCGGGGGTAGTGTAAAAACTACCAACAGAACTCGTTTCTGGCACCTTCCCCGGTGGAGTTGTGCATGGGGTGTGTTTGGAACATTTTGTCAGCAGCCGAGTCCAAAATTCAGCGATTCCCCATCTCAGCCCAGAAAGCAGGTAGAACAAGTTTTGTGGTGCCTTTCAGCTGCCTACCGGGGTAGTGTAAAAACTACCAACAGAACTCGTTTCTGGCACCTTCCCCGGTGGAGTTGTGCATGGGGTGTGTTTGGAACATTTTGTCAGCAGCCGAGTCCAAAATTCAGCGATTCCCCATCTCAGCCCAGAAAGCAGGTAGAACAAGTTTTGTGGTGCCTTTCAGCTGCCTACCGGGGTAGTGTAAAAACTACCAACAGAACTCGTTTCTGGCACCTTCCCCGGTGGAGGTGTGCATGGGGTGTGTTTGGAACATTTTGTCACCAGCCGAGTCCAAAATTCAGCCGTTCCCCATCTCAGCCCAGAAAGCAGGTACAACAAGTTTTGTGGTGCCTTTCAGCTGCCTACCGGGGTAGTGTAAAAACTACCAACAGAACTCGTTTCTGGCACCTTCCCCGGTGGAGTTGTGCATGGGGTGTGTTTGGAACATTTTGTTACCAGCCGAGTCCAAAATTCAGCTGTTCCCCATCTCAGCCCCAGAAAGCAGGTAGAACAAGTTTTGTGGTGCCTTTCAGCTGCCTACCGGGGTAGTGTAAAAACTACCAACAGAACTCGTTTCTGGCTCCTTTGCCGGTTTAGCTGTGCATGGGGTGTGTTTGGAACATTTTGTCACCAGCCTAGTCCAAAATTTAGCCGTTCCCCATCTCAGCCCAGAAAGCAGGTAGAACAAGTTTTGTGGTGCCTTTCAGCTGCCTACCGGGGTAGTGTAAAAACTACCAACAGAACTCGTTTCTGGCACCTTCCCCGGTGGAGTTGTGCATGGGGTGTGTTTGGAACATTTTGTTACCAGCCGAGTCCAAAATTCAGCTGTTCCCCATCTCAGCCCAGAAAGCAGGTAGAACAAGTTTTGTGGTGCCTTTCAGCTGCCTACCGGGGTAGTGTAAAAACTACCAACAGAACTCGTTTCTGGCTCCTTTGCCGTTGGAGCTGTGCATGGGGTGTGTTTGGAACATTTTGTCACCAGCCTAGTCCAAAATTTAGCCGTTCCCCCATCTCAGCCCAGAAAGCAGGTAGAAAAACTTTTGTGGTGCCTTTCAGCTGCCTACCGGGGTAGTGTAAAAACTACCAACAGAACTCGTTTCTGGCACCTTCCCCGGTGGAGTTGTGCATGGGGTGTGTTTGGAACATTTTGTTACCAGCCGAGTCCAAAATTCAGCTGTTCCCCATCTCAGCCCCAGAAAGCAGGTAGAAAAACTTTTGTGGTGCCTTTCAGCTGCCTACCGGGGTAGTGTAAAAACTACCAACAGAACTCGTTTCTGGCTCCTTTGCCGGTGGAGCTGTGCATGGGGTGTGTTTGGAACATTTTGTCACCAGCCTAGTCCAAAATGCAGCCGTTCCCCATCTCAGCCCAGAAAGCAGGTAGAAAAACTTTTGTGGTGCCTTTCAGCTGCCTACCGGGGTAGTGTAAAAACTACCAACAGAACTCGTTTCTGGCACCTTTGCCGGTGGAGTTGTGCATGGGGTGTGTTTGGAACATTTTGTCACCAGCCGAGTCCAAAATTCAGCGATTCCCCATCTCAGCCCAGAAAGCAGGTAGAACAAGTTTTGTGGTGCCTTTCAGCTGCCTACCGGGGTAGTGTAAAAACTACCAACAGAACTCGTTTCTGGCACCTTCCCCGGTGGAGTTGTGCATGGGGTGTGTTTGGAACATTTTGTCACCAGCCGAGTCCAAAATTCAGCGATTCCCCATCTCAGCCCAGAAAGCAGGTAGAACAAGTTTTGTGGTGCCTTTCTCTTCCCTACCGGGGTAGTGTAAAAACTACCAACAGAACTCGTTTCTGGCACCTTCCCCGGTGGAGGTGTGCATGGGGTGTGTTTGGAACATTTTGTCACCAGCCGAGTCCAAAATTCAGCGATTCCCCATCTCAGCCCAGAAAGCAGGTAGAACCGTTTTATGGTGCCTTTCAGCTGCCTACCGGGGTAGTGTAAAAACTACCAACAGAACTCGTTTCTGGCACCTTCCCCGGTGGAGTTGTGCATGGGGTGTGTTTGGAACATTTTGTCACCAGCCGAGTCCAAAATTCAGCGATTCCCCATCTCAGCCCAGAAAGCAGGTAGAACAAGTTTTGTGGTGCCTTTCAGCTGCCTACCGGGGTAGTGTAAAAACTACCAACAGAACTCGTTTCTGGCACCTTCCCCGGTGGAGTTGTGCATGGGGTGTGTTTGGAACATTTTGTCACCAGCCGAGTCCAAAATTCAGCGATTCCCCATCTCAGCCCAGAAAGCAGGTAGAACAGGTTTTGTGGTGCCTTTCAGCTGCCTACCGGGGTAGTGTAAAAACTACCAACAGAACTCGTTTCTGGCACCTTCCCCGGTGGAGTTGTGCATGGGGTGTGTTTGGAACATTTTGTCACCAGCCGAGTCCAAAATTCAGCGATTCCCCATCTCAGCCCAGAAAGCAGGTAGAACCGGTTTTATGGTGCCTTTCAGCTGCCTACCGGGGTAGTGTAAAAACTACCAACAGAACTCGTTTCTGGCACCTTCCCCGGTGGAGGTGTGCATGGGGTGTGTTTGGAACATTTTGTCACCAGCCGAGTCCAAAATTCAGCGATTCCCCATCTCAGCCCAGAAAGCAGGTAGAACAAGTTTTGTGGTGCCTTTCAGCTGCCTACCGGGGTAGTGTAAAAACTACCAACAGAACTCGTTTCTGGCACCTTCCCCGGTGGAGTTGTGCATGGGGTGTGTTTGGAACATTTTGTCAGCAGCCGAGTCCAAAATTCAGCGATTCCCCATCTCAGCCCAGAAAGCAGGTAGAACAAGTTTTGTGGTGCCTTTCAGCTGCCTACCGGGGTAGTGTAAAAACTACCAACAGAACTCGTTTCTGGCACCTTCCCCGGTGGAGTTGTGCATGGGGTGTGTTTGGAACATTTTGTCACCAGCCGAGTCGAAAATTCAGCGATTCCCCATCTCAGCCCAGAAAGCAGGTAGAACCGGTTTTATGGTGCCTTTCAGCTGCCTACCGGGCTAGTGTAAAAACTACCAACAGAACTCGTTTCTGGCACCTTCCCCGGTGGAGTTGTGCATGGGGTGTGTTTGGAACATTTTGTCACCAGCCGAGTCCAAAATTCAGCGATTCCCCATCTCAGCCCAGAAAGCAGGTAGAACAAGTTTTGTGGTGCCTTTCAGCTGCCTACCGGGGTAGTGTAAAATCTACCAACAGAACTCGTTTCTGGCACCTTCCCCGGTGGAGGTGTGCATGGGGTGTGTTTGGAACATTTTGTCACCAGCCGACTGCAACAATCAGCGATACCCCATCTCAGCCCAGAAAGGAGGTAGATAAACTTTTGTGGTGCCTTTCACCTAGCTACCTGACAGTGTAAAAACTACCAAGAGAACTCCTTTCTGGAACCTTCCCCGGTGGAGTTGTGCATGGGCTGTGTTTGCAACACTTTGTACACACCATCCCCCAGTCCAAAATTCAGCGATTCCCCACCTCAGCCCAGAAAGCAGGTAGAACAACTTTTGTGGTGCCTTTCACCTAGCTACCGGGGCAGTGTAAGAACTACCAACAGAACTCCCTTTCTGGCACCTTCCCCGGTGGAGGTGTGCATGGGGTGTGTTTGGAACATTTTGTCACCAGCCGAGTCCAAAATTCAGCGATTCCCCATCTCAGCCCAGAAAGCAGGTAGAAAAACTTTTGTGGTGCCTTTCAGCTGCCTACCGGGGTAGTGTAAAAACTACCAACAGAACTCGTTTCTGGCACCTTCCCCGGTGGAGTTGTGCATGGGGTGTGTTTGGAACATTTTGTTACCAGCCGAGTCCAAAATTCAGCTGTTCCCCATCTCAGCCCAGAAAGCAGGTAGAACAAGTTTTGTGGTGCCTTTCAGCTGCCTACCGGGGTAG